>NC_064807.1:25615186-25915186 GCF_023721935.1 Panthera uncia
CACATGGCACACACACCACACACATACACACAGACACAGCACACACGGCACACACACCCCCACACCCCCACACACACACCACACGCAGCACACACAGCAGACACACCACACACACCACACACACACACCAAACATACACATGCACACCCACACCACACACATCACACACACCGCACACACATACACCACACACATACACAATACACCACACACACATCACACACCACATACACACCACACACACCACACATACATCACACATGCACACGTCTATCCCCCCCTACACTGCACACCACGTACACACACCTCCCAACAGGTGACAAGCTAGGAGCCTCCATATGGGGAAGAATATGTAAAAATGACACCACTTTTTCAATTACTTGGTCAATAAGGAAATTCTTGCTAAAGACCGATTTTTCTCAGGAACCCCGGCCGAGTCGCTCTAACTGGGGGAAAGCACCTGCCTCACGGGGGTCTGGTTGTGGTCTCTGGTGAGAGGCGGCCCGTGTCTGTCTCTGGGCCTCTCGGGGGTGAGAGCCCCTCCCAGAGCGGAGGCCCCGCTGTCCCCAGCCCACCCCCAGCCCAGACCCAGAGCTTCTCCCACTCCACTCCAGACTCGGGCAACATCTGCAAGCCGAAGCAGGGAATTCTGAAGGTACCAGAGAATCTCGGGGAGCCGGGCTGCCTCACTCTGGGTGTGGGGCGGCATCGCTCCAGGACAGGGGAGCCAGACACTGGGCAGGTAGGAACGCGCGCGAGGCCCGTGAGGGTCCGGGAAGGGCAGGCACCCCTCGCTGCGGGTCACCCTCAGAAGGCCCACCCCAGAGAACCGCTCCTTGCGCCGCCCCGGAAGTGGGGGAGGTGGACCAGTGGCTCTGCGCTCTTTTCCTCACCTTCCTTCTCTGCATCTGCAGGGCATTGGCACACTTTCCGGAAGCTTCGGTAAAGAAGCCGTGAAACCTCAGCCATACACAAGCTCTCCCTGGCGCCCAATGAGCCAGTAGCGGGCGCAGCAGGTGCTAACCAACGGGTGGGGACAGGGACCGAGTCCCCCACCTGTCCCCCTGGTGGGACAGAGAGAGGAGGCGGCCGGCCTCTGAGATTTCCCAAAGGTGAGCAAGCAACGGAGCCCAGCCCCAAACGAGAAGACGGATGCAAGGGATGGACACACGCCCCCTGCACCTTACCTTCGTGTCCTCCCTGCCTCTCTGTCCCCCCTCCCTCTCCCACCCCCGTTTTCTGTCTTCTCTCCATCGACACAGAGTGTGTGGCTTCATCCGTCCTGCCGAATCAACCCATAAATGTTAATCCAACATTTCCCTTCCCAGTCCCACTTAAGGGGGCTTCTACATTCTGCATCTGGGAGATGGAGAGTCAAGTTCAACGTGAGATGAACAGTAACGATAACAAGTCCAAGTACTGCTTACGACACTTGATTCACTTCTGCGGTTAGCCCTCAGCCCGACCTAACAAGGACCCTGCAGTCCTCTGCCGGGTGGGTACTAGGCGGCCGTTCCCTCCAGGATACGGTGTGACACATCACCCCGAAACTCAGGGGCCCGTAACATCAAGCACTAACTCTCAGGTTCACGGGCCCACAGGTCTACTCTGGCCCAGCCGATGCAGCCCGGGCTCAGCCGCGTGTCTCTGCTTCAGGCCGCCCGTGAGCTGTGCTGGACTCCAGGCGCGTCTGTTTGGGGACTAGGCCACAGGGACAGCAGTTACCCAGGGCACTCTCTTCTCCTGGTGGATCACCAAAAGGTAAAAGACAAGCCAAACTGCACAAGCACATTTAAGGCCTTGGCTCACCTCCAGTCCTATGTCAGAGTCCAAAGCAAATGCCTTGGCAAGGCCAACTTCAGTGAGGCAGGGAAGCCGTGGGAGGTGGAGGGTGGGAATGTCTGCCAAACGATCCCAGCCATTCTGGGGGGCAGGGGGCAGGGGCAGGGGGCGGGGCGGTTGCTCCTCCACCCTGTTAGAACCACTGGTAGGGAGCGTCTGTATGTACCATGAATTGATCAAAGTTGTCAAAGTTAACACGATTGCTTCAAGTACTTTCCATTCTACATGTGACAAAACCCAGAGAAACCTATCTAATGCATGTTTTAACAGACATAGTTGGGCCAAATCATTGAGGGATCACAGAGCCGAGGGACCTGAGGATCTCTCTACTCAATACTTTGATGTTATAGACGAAGCAGATGAGTTTCTAGCAAATGCACTATTGACTGAAGGGTTGACGAGGTCCGATGCATAGACAAGCTTGCTCTTCCTGATTCAGTTCTGTCCACTGCCCCGAGCTGACTCTCTTCGGGGATTCACTCAGCAGGTTCATTCATCAGGAATGTTTGCAGTTCTGGGGAGAAGGAGAGCTATTGGTCACTTCCTGTAAGCATGCCTAGTTAGGGAACTTCATTCTGTGCCAACACTGATCTAGCCTGGAACCCTTATGAAGCCTGAAGATCCCTAGTTTGCACGAACTGATAAAATTCGAGAAGGAAGGAGGAGTAACTCTGGTGTGATTTGCACTGTCCACATTCCCTCTGGGCTCCTGGAGCAGGCAGAGCAGGCCCGGCTCAGGGGAAAGCTGGGGCTCATCTCGGAGGGTTCTTGAAGGGCCTGTTCCCGAGGAGCAGCTAGTGGCCAGAGAGAACTGGGGGTCAGAGACAAACTCATCCCCAAAGACGGGAGTTGAGAGGGAAACCTAAGAAACCCAACTGGATTGGTTGTTAGACCCAGCTACAGCCCCTCACTGACCTACAGGTACGGATTCCACAGCAGAACTTCCTAGGCCCTCTGTGACCAGACCCGCCCCCCTCCCTGCCCCTGCACCTTTCCTCATGGTCAACCAACCTCCACCCTCTCTCATCGCGTGCCCTCTGTCTTGGAATGTCTACCCTGCTCACTTTCTCTCTTGCCCTGGCTGCCAATTCCCATCTCCACTTTTCCAATTCCCCGGTATTCCTGGAGATCTAGCCGGGATTCACATTGTGACACCTTACCCAGAGGCCCACGTGATGATGAGTCAGTCCCTGGTGTCCCCTCGGCATTTTGTTCCTTGCCCTGACATCACGCTCTGCCTCACATCATTGCTGTTTATTGAAACTAGGTCTTTCTCCTCTACGAGACTCGAGTTTCCTGAGGGTAAGTAAGGACCATATCTTCCTCACTTTTGTGTTCCTTTCGCCCCCTCTGCTGCCATGCACGTCAGTACTTGTGAAAAGTCTGACGAATGAATGAGCGAATGAATGCTCTCAGTTAAGAGCAGCCAAGCACATAGGCCAATGTCACATGTGTCTCAAATCTAGTGGCGGTTGGGACTTCTACTGCAAGAATAGAGCAATGAAACCACTGAGGCAATAGGAGAGAAAAACTTGGGGTTTTTTTTTGTTTTTTTTTTTTTTTGTTTGCCAGATCTACAACCAATAGCAAGTACCACTTGTAAACAAAGGACAGAAACATCAAACATAAAGTTTTTAAAAAGTGACTCCTGAGTTACTTTGCTACAATTCTGCGAAATAATCAAAATCTTAACCAGGATTTGGGCAACGGCCTGACATTTTGTGCCTTTCGAAATACAAAATGTGCCAACGTAACCGCGGACCAGTGATCAGAAAAATGGTGTCACTGACAAGTCCATTACCAGATCCCATTTGCCCAGATTTCTCATTTCCCATGAGCTATCATCTTACTGCTCTCCTATGCCACCACTTAAGAGCCTCATTATTAGGCATGGAGCATACACATTTGGATGGGGAGAGCATTTGCAATTATATTTTAAGGTGCTTCCCAAAGCTATAAAGTCAAAGCTATAAATGGCAAGATGGGCGATGTAATTGTCAACAGAATATGAAACAAGTCTGAAATTAGAGTCGGTTTCTGCTCAGCCTAAAAGCATGAGCCAGCAGAGTGCACACATCAGAGAGGATTTGGGGGTTCAGAAGCAGAGAGCTGGGTGGCCTCAGGCAAGTCACTTAACCTTTCTCGTATCAATTTCTTCATCTAAACAAGTGTGGTACTTCATGTCCTAATGAGGGCCAAGATGGAAAAGGTCTGAAATACTAAGTAGAATAAATGAAATGGAGTCAAATGGGCCACCACCCATGGAGATAATTATATGCTATTTATTGAGCTGTTATTTTGTGCCGGGCTTTGTGCCTAACACCCTACAAATGTGGGTCTCTGTAACTTCACAAGCTGTGATAGTAATATTTGGTGGATTAATTGAATGGACATTAAATGCTCCACCCACTGTAAACTAATTCTAAATTAGAAAAGTTGAGCTATGACAGGACATCCTGTGTCCCTTTGAACAGAGTCCGACGATGTGAAAGAATCCGTGCTAATGAGATCCCAGGGCCCTCCAGCTAGCACCACAAAACACTGGGGACCACCGGAGAACCTGTGGGGGGTGCTGGTACGCAAGAGGTGAAAGATGAAAACAATCATTCTAAAGACTCTACGGTGGATTCAGACCTCTGGGTGTTAATTCTGTCCTTGTCAATCCTGAGACAGGTAGCTCTGGCATGGGATGGGGGCTATTTAATTAAGCAAGCTTAGTCAACAACAAATAAAAAAGCCTCCATAGGGGGAACTGGGTGGCTCAGTCGGTTAAGCGGCTGACTCTTGGTTTTGGCTCAGGTCATGATCTCACGGGTCGTGGGTTCAGACCCATGTGGGACTCTGTGCTGACAGCATGGAGCCTGCTTGGGATTCTGTCTTGCACTCTCTGTCCCTCCCCTGCTCTCTCTCTCTAAAAATACACTTAAAAAAAAGTCTATAAAAGTTTTGGCCAACAAGCTGATCGTAAACTAGTACAAATCCAAAGTCAGGGCGCTTAGGTCATCTTATTCTTGTTTTGTGCTATAAGAAGATTATATTCCTCTAAATAAAACGGAATCTAAAAAACAGATCATTGTGGGTTTGTTTCTGAAACTTATTTCTTGGCCCAGCCGATTAAAGTGATAATGAAGCTACAGAATAAACTCTCTTCCCAATAAAAATGTAAATTCGGTTGACGAAAAGTGAAGCAAAACTTATTTTAAGTCTATTAGACAAAATGTGCATTACATTTCCCTTACCATCCTGGCTATAAAAAGCAGCCTTTCCAAGCCTTAAGAGAAACCAGAAAGGACAGAAAAAGACTTGTACTAACACACTACCTATTTTGTTAAACGTGAAATAAAAAAGACTCAAGGGTCTCTTTTCTTCAAAAAAAACAAAAATGTAAAATGGTGAGACACAAACAGCAGATGTGCCACCTTCTACCTAACCGTCCGTAAAGACAGTGATTTGTAAAATATGAGAGAAAATGTTTCCATCGACATCATTTTCGTAAAGCAGCCAGGAGAGTGTTCAACACAGGCCAGATACTGGCAGGGTTGGCTCTCGCCACCCTCCGGAGGGAGACCAGGGTGTGTGGTGATGGAACAGTCTCGTACGCTTTCAAAATTGTCAAACTGCGGATCAAACTCGCCCGCAGAGTTGGCACAGGCCATGGGTTGGCCGCCTGTGGGGGGAGCACAGGGCCACCAGCAGAGGGGCCAGTGCTCGGCCCTGAGTCCCCACTTCGCTGCCCACCAGCATGTCTGGGTGAGTCCTGTGGCCTGAGCCTCACATGTTAAGTGAAAATACCAAGGATATCTGCTTATTAATAGTGTTTTTGTGATGCTCAAATGAGGTAACTTGTACGGAAGCACTTCCTGAACTTTAAAGGGCTATTTACATGCTCTTTACCTGGGAATCCTGTGTGGATAGAAGGCAGGGGTGGATAGAAATAGCTTTGAGACTGGTAGCTGCATAATACGAAAACTTCATCCCATTGTATTTGCTCATTCGTCTAACTGATGTCACCCAACAAAGGGATCTCTGATCCCTCTCAGCCTGCTCTCTGGGTGCATCTTGTCATGATGATGCACCATTACAGAGGTACTCCCTTTCAGTATTAATATTTCACAGCATTCATGTTCTCCATTACTACAACAGAGAACTTTCAAGATGCTGGAAAGTCAGCTCTTGGGATAACATTACGTCTGAACAAACCAATGACAAGTCTCATAATTGGAGGAAATAATCCCTGGGTTTTAGAGCAGGATGACAAAAATATGGCTCATTTCTGGCCCAATAAGCTTTTCTGCTAGACACAAAATCACTTTGACATGCTTGAGAGGACATCTGCTGATTTTGCCTGTCCAGAGTGTCCCTTTGAGTAACAAGAACTTACCTCTCTCTCAGGATGTGTGCTTTGGGTCCAGCCATCCCTTTGAGGATGGACACGAAAGGTTGGTTTTTCAGGTAGGTTTGGGGCATATTTGTGTAAGACATACCCTCACAAGTAAAATTCAACTTAAATAGCTTGAACCACATAACTGTCCAATTCAAGGTTTCACATAAAGCTCGACACAGGCTCAAGTGACAAAAGGACCCAGTTTCTCTCCATGTCTTGGCTCTGCTCATTCAACACAGGCTGTCTTGGGACTGTTCTCCTCTCGGGGTTGCATGGAGGCCAGCAGCGGCTATACCCTCCCTTCTTAAGGAAGGGCCTTTGTTCTGGCATTACCATCCAGTCCCGACATTCGCTAGGCTAGGGTCGGCTTGGATCTCCAGTCTGCCTGACCATCCTCGTGATCAGCAGGTGGCAAGTGCCAGAGGAGCTCAGCTCAGGTCACGTATCCCCCCACTCCTGGGGTTTCAGGGCAACACGATGACCTCAGAACACACAGATCTTGAACACTGGTTAGGGCAAAGGAGAGAATGGCTCGCCAGGAAGCACACTTGCACTGTCCACCCCATCCTGTAAGCGATCTGGATCTTCACATGTGTGAGAACAGGGGTATCGTTTTTGGTATTTTTTCATCTGGTGTAGCCCTTCAAAAGGGGGAAATAAAAGCTGACAAAGGCGTGTGTGCACTGGACACTCCTCTCTCGACATGAAGTACAGCTTATAATCCTTTCGAAGGGGTATCTTCGGATTTTGAAAGTTATCCTTTTATATGAAATGATATAATCATTCATGGCGTCAAGTGCCCACACGTGAAAAGAAAAGCAGATGAAATGTCAAACATTTCTAAGATGAAGATGAGGAAAACAGGAGAAAAAGCCATCACAGAGATGATACAGGAAAAAGCATAAATAATAAAAAAAGTCATGACATTGCCAACAGAGTTTGTAACTTGACTTTAGTAACTACTTAGCACTGAACATGAAGGGGAGTTTCCAGTCTTAAAATTCCCTATTTAATTAACTGTCAGGCAGAGAACAAGCTGCGGGGAAGCCCACTTACTCTCAAAGGTGCAGACTTGACTTGTAGTTACTGAAGTCTCACCTTTTCTATTTCAATTTTCCGTACCAAGCATCCTTGTCTTTCCTAATTTCTTCCCCTTTGCCATTCATCGCTGCTCTTTACGTGGTTTACGGGCACATTAACAACGTCTGGAAAATCAGCATCATCACTCCCGTGAGCAGAGTTTTGCTATTGCTTCACTTCATACTCGCTTGGCACTCCCGCAGGACATCTTTAAAAGGGACAGTCCCACATTAGTTGCTGTGAAGGGAAGCCTTTCTGAATATCGGGAGCTAATAGCGGGAGCTGCCCGGGTTTGCAGACAGAAGGGCATCACAGGCCCCCTTGCACTTTGCCCTGGCTTGTGAGCGTGCATGCGTGCAACTGCACAGACGCAGAGATCGCTTCCACCCTCGACAGTGTCAGCCACATCCCAGGCTCCAAAAACTTCACTCTGGCTGGTGGTCCAATGCCTCAAATGCCACCCTAGGAGGCCCACTCATTTGATTTAGGTCCT
The DNA here is from genome assembly GCF_023721935.1 of Panthera uncia. NCBI lineage: Eukaryota > Metazoa > Chordata > Mammalia > Carnivora > Felidae > Panthera > Panthera uncia. Next base: position 25,622,986 of record NC_064807.1, read on the forward strand.
GCCTGTTTACTGACCTCAAACTGAAAAGTTTAATTACTCAATGACCCCAATAACCAACCAAGCTCAGAAGCCTAAGATTTGAGAGAAGGTGCCCAGAGGTCAAAAGAGCTTGAAGTATAAAGAAGGCTTAGGAGGTAGAGGGAGCAGAAACAGGCCTAAGTTACTGCTCGGGGTATAGAAAGAGAAGGCCCTTAATGGTCAGCACCATGTAGGTCAATATTAAGGCTTTTAAAATATCATTAACAGTGAAAAACAACTGAAATTGGCATTCTGGGAACCAAACCTTCAAAATGTGACTTCTCATAAAGAAAATGAGACTACCTTCTGAGTTTCCTTTTTTCTAGACAGGATTTTAAATATGCTTTAACCAGAGAAATATTCACTTAATATTAATAAGAACATTCTAATGGATACAGTAGAATGATCTTTCAATTGAAATACTGCTTCAACAGGTTTTTCCTAATGGAGGGACCTAGCATTTACATGCAGCTGGTTCATTGAATTCACTGATTTTTCCATTCTTTTATAACCATTAAAGTGCATACAAGAAAACAAAAGGATTTATAAAGATACATTCATGGTTTTGTCACTGTCATTTATTTCTGGATCATGCACAAAGACAATTCCATTAGTACATTTATTATATTATCCATTTCAGTGCTTATAATAATATGGTCATGTTAACTTGGACATTGGAAATGTAGAAAGATAGTATTCATTGCTGTTAGTGCGCTATCTGAAGTGAGACTCCAGGTTACTTATTTGTAATTAGGATTCAGACAAATGTCCATGTTTCTAAATACCACACAAAACTGGGAGACCTGGCAGGAACTGAGTAAGAAAGATACTAAGGCAGGACAAAATCCTGTCTTCAAACAATACTATGACTGCAGTAAAGGAGAAGCTGATCTGAACCATAGGTTTTTGCACGCTGCCCTGCCTGAATACATTTCACAAACTCAAGACAGACCCTCAAGCCTTTCACGGTTCTCCCTTTCTGGGGAAAGGCCAACAACAGCATCTCCTTTTGCGGCAAGGAGACAACACAAGACCAGTTGTCTGCAGGCCTGGGCTGGAGCCCCTGTGACCTCGCTTGATCTCTGTGTGTCTATTTTCTTGATTCTACAAATTAGTTTGATCTGGATTGCGTGCCCCTGTGACCTCGCTTGATCTCCGTGTGTGTCTATTTTCTTGATTCTACAAATTGGTTTGATCGGAACCATCCCTGGTGCTAACTGCCTCTTAGGAAACTGGAGGCTGGAAGAGTGCATCAGGGGAGACAGTGGTTCTGCCGGAGCGATGCCTACAGCATTACCACCTGAGGATTTTGAAGAAATGTACACTTGGGGCCCACGCAGGTCTACAGAATCTCTGTTTTAAGAAGCAAGTTCCCCAGGTGATTCTGATGCACACAACACAGGACGAGAACCACTGGATTAGACCATCTACATTTAAGAATATTCATAGTTCCAAAAACAAGGCAAATTAAATAAATCTAAACTCTGTCATTAGACTCAGGTTGTCAGCCACACATTACTTTTCAGAAGTATGGCACTGAAGGCATCTCACTTGGTTCTCTGAAAATCCTGAAAAGAAATAGACAACAGGGATAACATTTAGGGCAGTTTTAGCTACTAAGAGCCAATTACATTTAGCTTTACCCCTATCGAGGAAAGTTAGGATTTTAAATTCTTATTTTTCCAAAGCTGTTTATTAAGGAAAATATCATTTCCTAACTATAAAGGCTTTCTCTTCCACTTTGTGAATAATTATTTAATAAAAGGCATATTCAGTTTTATAACATATACTAAAAGATGTACCTCATCGATATGAAATATTACAGTAAGGGATTTTTAAACTGCCAACATAATAAATTCAAGCTTTGAGTTATTCTTCACATTACAGTAACTGTAATTGCTTCTCATACATAGATACCTTGGGTTTCAATTTTTAGTTTTATAAGAAGCAAGAAAAATTTACATACAGACACAGCGGCTCCAATCCACTCTCTGAAAAAAATTATAATTAAATATCTAATTATTTTATATATGAAGTATATAAATAAAAAATAAATTACTTTACTAATTATTGGATTATTAAATAAATAAGGTTTGACCTTACAAAGTATCCTCATCTTTCCCACATTAGCTCACCACACAGTAAGAGGATTGGCAATCCTCACAATCCAGTCCGTATTTTCTGAGATTCATAAGAATTAGGTTCCTAAGAGAAAAAGAGCTCAATTGCCCCGTGCTAGGTGTTTAAACATGGCTCCTAGGACACCAGAAATAAGCTATACCCTGGATAAAATGCCTCAAATAAAGACCGTGAAAACCACTGATTTGGAAAAGGCAAAAACATGAAATACACTTTTATCTTTTCTTTTCCATTATTACAGGTTTTTAAAAAAGACCTAAAGGACTTGTAACCAGGAATAAGCAAAGACAATGTACCAAAAGCAAAGCATGTGAGTCCTGGCAAGAATCCATGAATGAGGTATCTCCTCTGGGTTTGTGTTATTATAACAGAAACTTAGTTCTTAGGACACTTATCCAGAGTTGCTGAACTAGTTTTATTTTATTTGAAGACAAAATCATTCCTGCAGCAGGGCAGCTTAAACCCGCAAAGATGTCACTACAAGAAATGGTCTACCATCATCACGGTCACCTAGACTCGGACACCAGGGTCGGCACGCCCTAGGTGAACTCCCTTCAGTAAATCTAACAGCATCACACAACTCAGGAAACGCTAAATATCCTTAACACAGAGACACACACTTAACACTGGATCACACTCTCACTGCATCTTTAAAGCTTAACTGACTATAGTGATAAATTTCAGGTACACCCACGAGACACAGTTTTAGAGAAGAGAGCTGTTCAAATGTATCTTCTACAATAGGTACAGTTTCACGTATACCGTAAAAACTTAACACCGGTAAATTCGGCCCTTTTTTCTTTTCACAAGTTTTTATCAGCGTGTTCAGATGTTGGATTTTTATAATAGCCTCACAAAGTTTCCACAAACCAAATAATCTGGGCTGGTTAAAAAGGATGACAAAATGAATCCAATATTTAATACAGCTTTTATTTGTTTAACTTGGTAAATGGAGACTGTAATGGTTTCAAGGCAAACTCTGGGTGATTTCAGTCGCAACTCCACAGTTAACATGATTCTGAAAAACAGTCTTATCTTCGATGTCTAACCACACTACACAGTCACAGCTAGAGAAATCCATGTACATATATATTAGTTTTCAACAACTCGGGATTTTCAACCACTCTAGAATTCAGATTTTATATTCTCACACACTTTAAAATTTACCCCTTTGATGCAGGATATAACCATTAAAGATAAAAATTCATGCAGTGATACTCAGGTTTTTAAAAACAGGTAAATCCAGTATTTGATCATTCAGTGCGGTATCAAGTGCACCGAATATCTGAAATAAAACAAGTGCCAATGTTATCATGAATTAGTAACATATTTATTGTCTTGAAACCAAACAGGCCCAAGTTACTTTTTGTCTTTCTCGAGTTAGCTATTTAACTCTTTTCTCTCAAACTTCCTGTGTAAGAAAACCCAAGATATTTCATTTCTTTTTTCAGTTAACAAGAGATGGTAGAAGGCTTAAGGTAGGTATGTTCTTGATAATTCGGAGTCAGAAAGTGCTTCTTCTTGAGCAGAAGGTTCATAATCTCCTGCGTTTTCTGCCAATTCAGTATCTAAGTCGTCATTACTTTCTGCACTGTAATCCACTTCTTCGAGGAATCGAGGCTCATCTTCATCCAAGACGTAAGTGGTAGGGCTGTGGCCAGAGCACATAGAGCACATGAGACTTCATTAGATCCTAAGGTTCTAACATAAGGCTATTTGACCATATTGGGTTAATTTTGATATCAATATAATGTAAGAGTTTGCATTAGCTTTAAAGATGTTATCCAAATGAACAAGTTAAAAGATTTGTAATAGCTGAAACCATAAAGGGTGAAATGCTAAGTATTAATTATATTAAAAGACTGTCAGTCTCCACCCTATAGTTAGATAGCTACAAAAAACAAGAAACTCTCCCATGAGGTTGCCTTTTTAAAAGACTTCATCAATTTGCAGGGTTAAAAGTTCTATTTTAATCACCGAAAAGAAACAGACCATTTCAATAAACTTTATTTTATTTATCGTATAATTCATCCATTATAAGAAACTGTGGTATTTAAACACTGAAACCACTTATTCTAAGTCTATACAATGATTATTTGCCATAAAAACAACCCATGCACTCACCCATCCGGTTTCCATTGGTCAAGAATAAAAATGAAAAACAAGTGAATGCTCCACACCCAGATTAATTACTTTCCCTTGAGACACAGAATAAGATATTTGCTTAAAAGCACTAAGTGCTTCTGAATATTTCATTAGGTAGGTTGTTTGGGATAAAGACAACCTTTCCACTAGGGTAAAATATTCTTTCCTCTTCAAAAAGTCACAGTATTCGGATTTCTCCCCATCTGGGAGATTTTCTACACACGTGTGCACATGCCCACACACACAGTGTTATCAAAGAAACACTATAGAAGCATTTCAATGTCCCCATTTTGTGACCCAAACTATCTTAATTTCACACAGATGTCTGTTTATATCCCACCTGCTTCCAAACAGGATTTCCCACCATGGGTGCAATTAAAAGCCATAAAATCAAGACAATAAAAAGGGAACAATAATCTGTTAAAATGAACAGAGAAGCAAATGTCATTAGGCAGCTCACATGAAAGAAGTCCTGCACTGAATATTAAATTCGGTTCAGATATCTAGAAGTTCAGGCAGGAAAGACAAGTTAATGGATTATGTGGTTCTCATTTTCTGAAATGAGAAAGCAAAACTCATCTGGTAAGATTATCTTTTTTCCTAAAGTTGTTTTTCTCCCGCTCATTAAAAATAGATTGCGAAACCACCTTGATCTTATATAGCAAACTTCTTAAAAAGTTCAGAGCTTGCACTATTATGCAGCAGTCCTGATAAGCCAGCTGAGTGGCCCGAAGGACGATGTGAGACTTTACAAACTATCTAACACGCACAAGAACTATTTCACCGCATTCAATTATGCAACTAAAGTATTTATCATGAAACTGTTAGGTCTTTAGAAAAAGTGTTAGATTAAAAGGCAAAAAAATATTTGCCCCTTCAAATGACCATTATTCTCTTTATTTCTTTTGAAAAACAATAATTCATCCCTCCCTGAGTTTGGTGATTCACATTCTCAGGGTGTCCCAGGTGAATCACAGCATCCGTGGAAGACACTTAGAAAAGATGGAGGCTTCGGCTAAAGCAAAGGATGCAGGAAAGAAGTGAGGAGAGAAACCTGCTTACTTTGCTCCTGGAGACTGTCCTAACAAGAAGAAACGACCGTGGAAATGCAAGGGAGGAGGCAGGTTTGCTCAAAAGCCATGTACTCTCCTGGTACAGGGGCTGAGGACACCAACCAGGACTGTAGAGGCTGGCTCCATGGTGATGAGGGACTGTGACCAGAGCAGTGTAGTTACCTGCAGCATTGCGGGGTCTCCCAATGTCTAGGAAGAGCACAAAATCCATGCGGTGGGTGGGTGGGCAAGCATCGTTCAGGAAGTCTATGGAACACAGAATTCCGATGCACCCCTGAACCCCCATACCATCACCAAGGAAAATAGACTGGCATAAAGGAAGCTGGTTACAGGAGGCCCAGCCACTACACTGAGGTCAGAGCAAGGACCTAGTTCTACATGGGAAGCTGAGCACTAGAATATTAATCAATCTGAACTAAGAGAAAGGGTTTAAAGGAAAAGTCTACTCTTACAAGCTGAGGAAACAGAGGAAGTATGATTTTGAAGTAACAAAAATGCCTAAGATCAAGCCAAAAAAAGCTCCTAGACATCAAGGAGACTTGGAGCAATCAGATGCTGATTAGCATTTTTTTTAAGGCTGAAAAGCATAACCTGGAAAACAAAGCTCCTGGAAATTTCAAATAAATCCCGTAATAAGGAATGTTCAGAAAATAATGTGAGCCTGTTAATTCCCGATCTTGGCTCCTTCATATGCTGTGACATAAATTTCATCCGTGTTCTGGCATCCCCCATCCCGATACCCCAGAGCTGGTGGGTTTCACACTCTAATTCCATTCCTGTAACTCAAACTTTGACGTCTGTTTCTGCAGGTCCTAACCAAGTTGCGTTCCTGGCCTCTGCTTCGTTAAGGTCTACACTCTGGCTGAAATATAGAGTCCGTCCAGCAGTGGTGAAGGGCTATCAGTGCTCTTGATGAGCGAGGAGTAGGCTTAGGGGTTAAAGAACTGGGGGAATCTCGAGACGAAGGGAACAGGAGGAGATGACAACCTCTGTCACTCCCCTGAGAGCAGCCTTCCGACTGGTATTCCAGTTGTCACTCTCCAGCCCATTGTTTCTAGATCTCTCTGTTGCACTTAAATGGTAGGAATGCCAACACTCCTCTCCTCTGTCGTGCTTCATTCCCCTCTGTCCCTCCTCCCTGCTGATCAAGTGCTCTTCATCCTCCGTATAAAAATGCTCTCGTGGCCAACTGTTCTCATAAGCATGCCCTCTTTGAGTAAACTCACACATTTTCATTTGCGTTCCGATCATTTCCACATCCAAATTTCTAGCCCTGACTTCGCCCCTGAACTCGCACTGTGCATACCGGGCATGGCTATCTCACATGTACCTCAAGTGTATGTTCACAATGGAACTCACCAGTCTCCCTACCAAGCCTATGCCACTTGTCCTAGTCCCCAAATCATCCACTCAGTGAGTCGTAAAACCACACTTCTCAGCAAGCAGTCCTGCCAGTCAATCTCTGAACCACTTCTTGCCTCACGTTTTACATGACAAACCTTCACGGACATTCCTTCCTCTGTTTAGGACATACTTCCCACCTTCCTTCTCTCAACGACTCACATTTCTTTCAAACTGCAGCTCAGGCTCATCTTTAGATGTTCTTCCTTTATGAAAGCCCACCTTGGGATAAGTGCCCTTTCTCTGTATTCCCTTTGTACCCTGCACATTCTGTCCGATCACTTCTGGTATGTAGGTGAAACCACTGACTTGTGGGTCTGTCTCTTCCTAAGCACTTTAAGGTCAGGAACTGTGACTTACTCATCTTAGTACCTCCTGTCAGCTCCCAAAAGTGCTTGATACATTGTAGGCCCTAAACAAATGTTTGCTGAACTCTTTATAAGAAGCCACGGAGCCAATGAGACCATCGATTTTTACATTACCCCATCTCACTGATTATACTTTAGTAAAAAAACTTAAGGCTCAAGACCAATCACAGCAATTCAGCTTTGCTTTTATTAATAATTCCAACATATGTTTTGAACAATTCATGATTTAGGAAGGGCTTTCCTATACATTATCTCACAATAGCCTTCAGATAAGAAGAGAAAGACTTGAAGGTAATTTGCCCTAGAGTTATAAAATAAATAATCCCTTGACATCAACAGAAAGGAATTCAAGTAATAATTCAATCACAAAAAGAAACTCTAATCAGCACTTAATTATTTCCTGTCACTGTTACTTTTTTCCCACCACGACTTTCTTGTTCCCCTAATTTTCTTCATTTAAGTTGACTCCCGTTGCCTGTTTCTGCTTCATTCTCCAATAACTGGCCTCTGTTCACCTACCCTAACATCCTTCTACTCTGGATTTTAATCAATAAGAAACATTTGATTCTAAAAGAGAATAGCATTTTTAGTCCCAAACCAAATCTTCCTCATGCCGCTTCAGGAAAAATACCAAAATCTTCACCCATATGACTTTCTCACAGGATGAATCTGTTGAAATTCTCTGCTGTAGGGTGTCATTGAGATGCAGAAAGGTTTAAAATTCCAACTGATTTCTAAAGATAACAAAAAATTCTGCTTTATTCAGATTTAGAAAGTGTTCTGGCTATCCTTGTGTTAAACTATTAAGCATACACAAAATTAAACCTAAGAAATTCACCATCCCCCTCAGTGTGTGCCCAACTACTTGCATGAGAGCTGACTTGACATCTGAGACACCAGAAGGCAGAGCTGCAGCTCTGTTCCCTATACAAGCATGAAAGAAGCAAAACACTGTTTATGGAGTCAGAAATTCTGGGTCTGTGCCTCTCCTCTTCTACTAACCAGCTGCAGGACCTTGAGCAAGTCATGTCCTTGGTTTCCAACACCGGTTTTTCTCTACTGTACAAGCAGAGATCACAATATCAGACCTACTACCTCGCAAATTGTTGTAGTAAAGTGGGAAAGCATTTATAAATTCTTAGGTTAGACAAATATAAAATGTTATTATGAAATTAATAAAATCTGTTAAAAAAAGGTTAATCAATCTTTGTTAATTCCTACAGAGCCCAGGCGATGGGCTGCCGCCAAGCCCCTGACTAAAACCACTGCCTTACTTTTGTGACTCAGAATCCTACCTTAACCTTGTCCTCTTCAACAGTTTTGAGACTAACCTACTGTTTTTAGACAGCACAATGAACATATCCTAGGGGAGAAAGTCTGAAATTGATACACAAACAGAAAAATATTCCATTGTCCAAATTACCAATTTGTGACTTGCCGATTATGTCTTTCTTGTATTCAAATATCAGGTCTCAGGTGAAAGAAAAATCTCTATCTGCCTAAATATTAGAGAATGTTCCATTTATATAATTTGATTCTTAGCTCATAAGAGATTCGGCATCTACTAAATATCACAAAGCAAACAAAATTATCCATAGAAAATACAAGTAACAATTTTTGTCGGTCTTAACTGACCACAGTGTATACATAAGTATTTGCACATTCCTGCACACGTGCATACCTACACACAGAGTTAGAATTTCTAATAAGAGGATATCTATTTGGGGGAAAAAAAAGTAAAGAAAGTTGTTAATTTACTGATACTTCATTGGAAAATAATATATGACTAAGCTGCCTTCAAAAAAATAGTAACGAAGTCACTAACCTCCAACTTACTTTATTTTACTATTGATCTAGAAACATTTCTTATATGTAATGAAAGTGGTAAACAGTTAAGCTTCCCAATAATTTGGACAGCTTCAAAGGCTGAAACCATTCCTTTTTAGCAATTCTGCTTAGTTCCTTGGCAGATACAAGATACAACGAAAGTACAGGGGAATTCTGGGTTAGACGTGGGCACGATTCCTGGTTTTGTGAAGAATTACCACATGGATGATCTTGGGTCAGTTCATCTCTGAGTCTGGGTTTACACACATATGAAAAATGGTTACATTATCATCTGTCTCTGTTCATTCTCAATAGAACATGAAAATCTCGGAGATAATAATTGAACTTAACAGAAACTCAAAATGGGCATGTGTGTTGAGGGTCCCAAGGCCACCCCAGGTTTGGTGACATGCTAGCAAGATTTACAGGATTCAACACGCAGTTGTATTAACAGCTATGACTTATTACAGTGAAAGGATACAAAGCAAAATCAACCAAGAGAAAAGGTGCGTGGGGCAAAGTCCAGAGGGAACCAAGGCCAGGCAAGGGCAGCTGCTAAGAGGCAGAGAAGTCATCAGAGCTTTCAGCAATTTCAAAGGATTGGTGGCAAAAATTGGAGTTCAGAGCTGCCAAGTTTCCTGAAAGAAGGGAGTTGCAGAGATATGACCCCAACAGTTTTCCCCTGGAGGCATGTGACAAATTCTTTAAATACATAGTGCAAGAGGCTGAAAAGCAAAGCAGAAAGCAGCAAAACAAACAGAACACAAACAATAGAATTGAGGGCTGTCTTGAGGTGCCTCCTTGAAGCAAAGAGAAGCCCTAGGCCACCAATCGTGACCTTGGGAGGGCAGGGAGGGGACAGGTGAACCCAGGGAGAACAAGCTTCCCAATTTCTGCAAACCTACCTCAAGTCTGCTCAGACCCTGGCCAGACTACTCTACACCTGCCAGAGGATAGAATGAAGCCTCTTTGAAGGAATATGTATTCTTCCTTGTTCTGATATGCCATATTCTTACTTTGAAGTCTCAAATAGGCACTTATTGAGAGGAATAACCATTCTTCGAAGAGGTTACTGAGAATATAGCACATAAATATGAATAAATATCTACAATCATCAAATTCCTTGTACAGCTGTCTTAGAGACTAACAATAACTAACTTGATACTTATCTGGATCTCAATGATAAGGATCATTTCCTTCTCCTACAATAAGCCTGAAAGCTTTCATTATAATCAAATCTGCCCTGGGGTCCTGAAGTGTTCATGTAAGTCTCCATTTTGTTTTTCTAGATGATTTTAGGCTCCTCTGTACTTGTGGGTACAAGAGCATTTCACAAAAACACAAATGGTTCACTTTTAGTTATAAGCAACTATGATTTCAAGTGGACTAGGAGTTGTGATATGACCCTTCAATTATATGGCATGATTTATCTGCCTAGAAAATATTCTTTAAAAAACATTTTTTTATGTTTATTTATTTTTGAGAGTGAGAGAGACAGAGCACAAGCCAGGGAGGGGCAGAGAGAGGGGGAGACAGAGAATCAGAAGCAGGCTTCAGGCTCTGAGTTGTCAGCACAGAGCGTGATGCGGGGCTCGAACCCATGGATCACGAGATTATGACCTGAGCCAAAATCAAGAGTCGGACACTTAACCGACTGAGCCACCCAGGCACCCCTGCCTAGAAAATATTTTAATGCAATTATAGCTGTAGGAATTTTCTACATGGTTGCAATAAATGTCTCTCAGAAATGCACAACAGCCTCAAGCATGTGCATCACAGCCATTGAAAAGGAATTTTTTTTAAGGATTAGCTTGATTAAATAATAAACTGTACATAAAAAACAGAGCAAACACACATTAGAGGCGACTGGATGGCTCAATCAGTTGAACATTCAACTCTTGATTTCAGCTCAGGTCATGATCCCAGGGTTGTGGGATTGAGCCCCGTGTCAGGCTCCATGCCGAGCATGGAGTCTGCTTCAGATTCATTCTTTCTCTCTCTCTGTGCCCCTCTCCCCCACTCCTACTCTCTCTCTCTAAAATTAAAAAAAAAAAAATTTTAAAGCACATCAATATGAGTAAGCTTTACTACATTACTAGGTATTAGATACTGCCATTAACATGTGGCCACAAATGATCTGTACTGACAGATTCTCTCTGTGACCAAGCTTGAGTCCAGCTGCTCTCAGTCCTCTTTCAGACTAGGTCCTGACCTTGGGATCTGTCCTCAGTCAGGGGCTCTGCCTGCTTAGCCTAGCTGTAGCAAAAATCTTGCTGAGTCAGTTTATCGAAATCCCCCACTCTCTGTATCTCATCAGCCTGGCCTGCTTTCAGCAAAAACTCCGTCAAGTAGGTTTAGCCAGAATCTCCCTTACCTGGGATGGTTTCTCTTAGTCACTTTCCAACTGCCAATCCCCTACTCTACTCCCTGGCTCTAAGTCACCAGTGTTCCTCACTGTATTCACAACTGAGCCCAATCTCCCTCCCAAAGTACAAAGCCCCCTTGTTAGCAATCCTCCTGAGTAGTCCACTTTCCTGTTCTGTGAAGTGTCACAAATAATTTTCTCTTTAACAATATTAATTTTCTCAGAAGAAAAAGGTCCTACATATTTACAAATAAACACTAGCTTCACACGAAGAAAGCACAGAAAATACATAGGTTAGTATTTCATTCATGTGTTAACAGTCTGCAGCAATGAGTATCTTTGTACTACACCTGACCAATAACTTCCCGCCAGTCCCTCTGATATTGCTAGGGGCAGGGGTAGAGCCTTTAACCACAAAACGTTATACTGTTAACTCATTTACAGACCTGTACTCATTCCCTATACTTTATTAGAAGTCAGGTACTCTATCTTTATCAAAACACATCAAATTAGATTTTCAAAAAAGCATTGACATAAAGTAGAACAAATGCTAAGCATATTTTAAAGGTTTTCTCCAGCTTAAGTCCTATTTATTTTTATTAGTTGCATTAAGAACAATTTCTCACCCCATTTTCTAATGTCCATGCTGTACACACAAATACAAATTAAGTACTGATACATGCTACACCACAGACAGAGACTGAAAACAAGCTAACTGAAGAAGTCAGACATAAAAGGTCACACACTGCATGGTTCCATTTATTTGAAATATCCAGAACAGGTGAATCCACAGAGACAGAAAGCACACGAGTGATTGTCAGGGGCTGGAAATGACTGCTTAAGGGTAATGAAGGTCTCCTTAGGGGGGTGATATAAGCATTTTGGAACTAGACAGAGTTCCCAGAACTAGAACTGATAGTTGTACGATATTGTGAACATATTATTATTCACTTCATTAATTTTCACTTTAAAATGGTTGATTTTATGCTGTGTGACTCCATCTCAAGAAAGACAGAAATAAAGGAAAAGAAAAGAAAAAACAGAAAAAAGACATCCAAATACTATCTGATTATAAGAGACTAATTAGGCCTCATTTAAACATGAGCATATGTTTTTATTATAAAATATTGTACAGAATTTGGTATTTTTCAGCTTCACTTTCCTGTAATGTTTTAAATATACTCAAACTTCAAATACTTCTTCTATATACCTAATATCCTGAAATGTAGTCCCCCTCACCATAATCTGATGAGAAGCACTGTTAAATGTTGTATCAATTCTCAAATCCTTTAAATGAGAGTCACTGAAAGGACTATTTTAATAGTTTAGGTAAAATAGAAACACTTTTGCTAAGTACAAAAATACTACATAGCTATAAGCTTTTATTTTATTTTTATTGTCCATGTATTTTTGACAGAGGAAGACAGAGACACAGTACAAGTGGGGGAGTGACAGACAGAGAGACACACACAGAATCTGAAGGCGGCTCCAGGCTCCGAGCTGTCAGCACAGAGCTCAATGTGGGGCTCGAACTCGCGAGCTGTGAGATCATGACCTGAGCTGAAGTCGGATGCTTAACCGACTGAGCCACCCAGGTGCCCCAATAGCTGTAAGCTTTTAAATGAGCTCAACCAATATTCCCAGCTTAGACCTAAAAGAAACACACCCCCTAAGAAAGATATAATGTAGACTCAGTGTTACATCAGATGAAATTTTTATTATACAACAAATACAATCGGGGATAGTTAAAATGTTTTATGTGTGTAATTTCCAATGAATGCCCTGGGAATAAAAAACACGATTAATTTTCAACCGCAGGCTTCACTGAAAAGGAAGTTCTAGAAGTTCCGGTAACTACAGTGAATCTCAAGAGCAACTAAGATGACTGTAAAAGAATAACTTATTTTCTAAAGGACAGTCCACAGGAAAAAGAAAACCAAAGAGGGAGTAAAAGCAAAGAAGAGATCTCAACGAAGTGTTGGCAGATGGAGGCAGATGGATGAAGTGAAAGGGCCTAGGTTCCAACTTCCACTTTGCTCAAGTCCATAGGACAGGGGAAGCCAACAGGGATGCACGGATTTGCATTACAAAAGCTGCAGCAAAGCTGAGAAACTGGAGATACTGGTGTTCAGGGTGCAACTGAAAAGAATAATTGATTTAAAGTCTTTATAAAGAGCAATTAGACCTTCAGATCACCTTCCTCAAGCTATTCCCTCGTTCAGAGAGATGGAAAGATGACTTCCCAAAGAGTTTTGTCACAGAGGCTATTCTGTTAGGGCCAAAACACAGAAATGGGGGTCTGGAGAGTAAGAGAAAGTCTGCTCAAAAGCAAGTCCGAGTGGCCCCCCAGGATACTGGCTACTGATCTTATGCCCCAGGGTAACATTTCTCAATTTTTCGTAAATCATCCCCCCAACCCTCCGCAAAGAGGTTTTTTTAGAGTTTTTTTTCTAATCCCCCTAATTAACTACAATTAGAAATTAAAAAGATAAATTTCACATCAGATTAGACCCAGCTAAAGACAGCATGGGTGAATTAAAGGTCGGTTAGAAAAAAACACCTAGCTCTGAGTCAGCAGGACTTGTGCCCAAGCGTGTATCTGTGTGTGTGTGTGTATTCATATGTATATGTGTGCAAAGGTATATATATGCATGTATGTATGCATGTATATAGGTACGTGTGTGTGTGTGTGTGTGTGTGTGTGTGTGTGTATGGTGTGTTCAGCACAGAGGGAGCAGGCAAAACTGCCCATCTCCCAGTCCTCCCCTGAAAAAGTTTCAGTGTATATTTTAAAAGCTGCAGCCTAAGGACCAGACTTCTAACTTGGCAGTCACTGTGGGTTGTCATCCTCTTCAGAGACTGGGGAACCCAGCAGATACATATCCTGCTTTCCCCCCTCAGGGGGCTCCAATAATCAAAGCAAGTCCCCCATACGGTCCTGAAAGGAGCTTGTACACACATCTGGCCCTCAGCTTTTGTGGCTGCCTCCAAAGAGACAGACCTGAGGATGGCCTGCCCCTAGGAGCCAACAGGGCTTGCATTCATTAGTCCCATCCTACGGTAGCAAGCAAGGAAAACAGCTCTGACCAGGCACAGAGGCACCTCCTGCAGCTTTATCCTCAGGCTAGCACAGAGGGAATAGGCAAAAATGCCCATCTCCCAGTTTTTCTCTGGAAGGGGCTTAACCACATATTTTCTCAGCTGCTGCTAGAGGGTCCAGTTCCTAATCATCCTGCATCTACGTGCTGACTATGATCCTCCTTTTTGGGATACTACCATGACCTGGCACCTTCAACTACTGGGAGTGACTGAGAACAAAAAAAGAGGCTTGGGCAATCACAAAACTCTGAGAGACAACTAGGAGCTCAAGCCAGGCTGATCAAGGAGGTTCATCTATTACACAAGAGCATTCTGTCAAGACTGGGAGAGACGGCTAGGTTCATCTAATGTGCAGGAACCAAAACAGACAAGTCACTGAAAATGAACAGAGGAATATATTCCAAACAAAAAAACAACATAAATACCTAGAAACAGATCTCAAAGAATGTAAGTGATTTAACTGATACAGAATTCAAAATAACAGTCATAAAAATTTTCACCAAAGTCAAGAGAAGAATGAATGAACAAAGTGAGAATTTCAACAGAGACAGAAAATATAAAAACGTGCTGAAAAGAAATTACAAAACTGAAGGATACAATAACTGAACTGAAAAATTCAACAGAGGATTCAACAGCAGACTGGATCAAATAGAAGAATCAGTGAACTTGAAAAGGGCAGTGGATGGTTCAATATCCACAAAACAATTAACGTGATTCATCACATCAATAAAAGAAATGACAAGAACCATATGATCCTCTCAGTAGATGCAGAGAAAGCATTTGACAAAATACAGCATCCTTTCTTGAACAAAATCCTCAAGAAAGTAGGGATAGTAGAGCATACCTCGAGATCATAAAAGCCATATATGAATGACCCAATGCTAATATCATCCTCAATGGGGAAAAACTGAGAGCTTTCCCCCTAAGGTCAGGAACAAGACAGGGATGTCCACTCTCGCCACTGTTATTCAACATAGTATTGGAAGTCTTAGCCTCTGCAATCAGACAACACAAAGAAATAAAAGGCATCCAAATCGGCCAGGAGGAGGTCAAACTTTCACTCTTCACTCTATATGGAAAACCCAAAAGATTCCACCAAAGAACTGATAGACTTGATTCATAAATTCAGCAAAGTTGCAGGATATAAAATCAACGCACAGAAATCGGTTGCATTCCTATACACCAACAATGAAGCGACAGAAAGAGAAATCAAGGAACCAATCCCATTTACAGTTGCACAAAAAACCCATAAAATACCTAGGAATAAATCTAACCAAAGAGGTAAAAAATCTATACACTGAAAACTATACAAAGCTTATGAAAGAAATTGAAGAAGACACCAAAAAATGGAAAAAGATTCCATGCTCCTGGATAGGAAGAACAAATATTGTTAAAATGTCGATACTACCCAAAGCAATCTACATATTCAATGCAATCCCTATCAAAGTAACACCAGCATTCTTCACAGAACTAGAACAAATAATCCTAAAATTTGTATGGAACCAGAAAAGACCCCAAATAGCCAAAGCAATCTTGAAGAAGAAAACCAAAGCAGGAGGCATCATAATCCCAGACTTCAAACTATACTACAAAGCTGTAATCATCAAGACAGTATGGTACTGGCACAAGAACACTCAGATCAATGGAACAGAATAGAGAACCCACAAATGGACCCACAAATGTATGGCCAACTAATCTTGGACAAAGCAGGAAAGAATATCCAATGGAATAAAGACAGTCTCTTCAGCAAGTAGTGCTGGGAAAACTGGACAGTGACATGCAGAAGAATGAACCTGGACCACTTTCTTACACCATACACAAAAATAAACTCAAAGTGGATGAAAGACCTCAATGTAAGACAGGAAGCCATCAAAATCCTCGAGGAGAAAGCAGGCAAAAACCTCTTTGATCTTGCCCAAAGCAATTTCTTACTCAACACATCTCCGGAGGCAAGGGAAACAAAAGCAAAAATGAACTACTGGGACCTCATCAAAATAAAAAGCTTCTGCACAGCGAAGGAAACAATCAGCAACACTAAAAGGCAACCGACAGAATGGGAGAAGATATGTGCAAATGACATATCAGATAAAGGGTTAGTATCCAAAATCTATAAAGAACTTATCAAACTCACCACCCAAAAAACAAATAATCCAGTGAAGAAATGGGCGAAAGACATGAATAGACACTTCTCCAAGGAAGATATCCAGATGGCCAACTGACACGTGAAAAAATGCTCAACATCACTCATCATCAGGGAAATACAAATAAAAACCACAATGAGATACCATCTTACACCTGTCAGAATGGTAACATTAACAACTTAGGCAACAACAAATGTTGGTGAGGATGCGGAGAAAGAGGATCTCTTTTGCACTGTTGGTGGCAATGCAAGCTGGTGCAGCCACTCTGAAAAACAATATGGAGGTTCCTCATAAAACTAAAAATAGAACTACCCTATGACCCAGCAATTGCACTACTAGGAATTTATCCACGGGATACAGGTGCGCTGTTTTGAAGGGCCACATGCACCCCCATGTTTATAGCAGCACTATCAACAATAGCCGAAGTATGGAAAGAGCCCAAATGTCCATCAATGGATAAATGGATAAGGAAAATGTGGTATGTATATGCAATGGAGTATTACTCGGCAATCAAAAAGAATGAAATCTTGCCATTTGCAACTACGTGGATGGAACTAGAGGGTATTATTAAGCAAAATTAGTCTGAGAAAGACAAATATCATATGACTTCATCATATGAGGAATTTAAGATACAAAACAGATGAATATAAGGGAAGGGAAACAAAAATAATATAAAAACAGGGAGGGGGACAAAACATAAGAGACTCTTAAATACAGAGAACAAACTGAGGGTTGCTGGAGGGGTAGTGGGAGGAGGGATTGGCTAAATGGGTAAGGGACATTAAGCAATCTACTGAAATCACTGTTGCACCATATACTAACTAACTTGGATGTAAATTATAAAATTAATTAATTAATTAGATACTATCTAAGCACTGTTTTCCACATTGCTTATTTTTGGGTTAAAGGTAAACCAGTAAGATCACTAAAAATGCACTCAAAATATAAGGATATTTCATTACAGTCTCATCCAAACATCAATGTTAAAAGAATGAAGGATATTATTACAATTTGTAACAATTAAACATGTAAATAACTTAGATGTGTGAACTTAATTATATTAGTTCTAAAAATGCTTTTGGCTATCAACATCTCTGTCCCCTTCCTCTACTTAATTAATTTAATGAAGTCTAACATTATGCTACAACATAATGGAATGAAACAAGTGTGTCTTACCTCGTTACTTTGCAGTTCGATTCAATCAAGTCATTTTCAAAGTCAAGCAGGCTGGAAGGCAGATTATATTCCAATGGGGATGTCAGTCTTTTCAAACGCAGCAGACCAACACAAAATTTTGCTCCCATCTCTTCCAATTCTCGAGTACCAATCTGTAGGCCCTAGAAATAAAGCAATTTCATACATATAAGTAGGACATTTGCTATCCTCTGGCTATGTCTTATTACAACTGCATATAAGAAATTTATAATTATATTAATAAAATTAAAAGCTTGGTACTTTGTAAGTACCTACAACTCAACAAGCACAATGTCTTAACAAGATTATTTTAGATCACAAAGGAAATGGTCTCAAAAAAACCATTTCTAAAATGTCTATTTCTCATTTGCTACATGCAAACAATTTTCACCAACACACTGGGAAAAAAAATAAACATTTTGTGGTTATGTTACTCTGGGGCTCATGTGTGAAATTACATTTTTGCAAGATATTGCTAGTATTTCTTGTAATCCACGACTTTGGATGCCAATGTTAAAATATTGTAGTGTAAAAATCAAGGCCTTAATTTGTAGACCTAAACATTACCTTATACTTTTTACTGTATGATAAAAGAAACTGGTAAGTAAAGGGGCGCCTGGGTGGCTCAGTCGGTTAAGTGTCTGACTTCAGCTCAGGTCATGATCTCGCCGTTCATAAGTTTGAGCCCTGTGTCGGGCCCTGTGCTAACAGCTCGGAGCCTGGAACCTGCTTTGGATTCTGTGACTCCCTCTCTCTCTGCCCCTCCCCTGCTCACGGTCTGTCTCTCTCTGTCTCTCAATAATAAATAAACATTAAAAATTTTTTTAAAAATAAAAAGAAACTGGTAAGCAAAAACCAACAAAAGAAAGGTACCTATGTAAAACAAACAAACAAACAAAAAGAATCAGACAGATCTAGGCCAATGAGGTAGCAGTAAAAGAAGTTCCTATGTTCCATGTCAATTAAGAATGCCTATTTCAAATCTGGTCTAGTGAGGGCAGAAGAAAATTTTACCCCAACTCTACCCTTTCTAACTGGAAGTTTCCCAATAAACAATATAAAGTTTATCAAAAGTTAAATGTTACCACATAAAATGATAAAAATGGCCATAAACCAAGACACTGCTTATCACTGAATTTTCAGATAAAAATGAATCTCTAAAATAAGAGAATTCTCACACCAACAAAAGTTGCAGGTGCAAATGAGAGCACACATCATTTAGAGAAGTTACTTTAAAACAGTTTTTCAATGAACAGACTAAAAGCACACGGTAACTGAAGAAAATGAACCGTAAAAACTGTTACTAACCCCCAAAGCACATTCCTTTATAATAACGATTGACTAACTGATTGCTTAGTTTACCCATGTCCAAACATTCCACGGAATGTGACCTGACTTTATTAGAACATTTATTTGCCTTCTTAATTAAAAAGCTTTAGAAAGGCATGGCTGTTTCTGAATTAGTTCACAGAAAATAAAAATAAAGACCATTTACAGCCTAAAATCTAGTAATATAAGAGCATTCCTGAGGTGAAGAGAATGGTTTCTTAAAATATCGTTAAACTCATATAACTTATTAGCTAACATTAACAAGTCTGAAAAGTATAACATTAGGTGTGTGGGGACATATGGGGTATTTGAGAATTCTGTATTTTCTACTCAATTCTGCTATGAATCTAAAACTGCTCTAAAAACCCTAAGTTTATTAACAATAACAAAAAAAGCTTTCATAAAAAGTATATGTTATCATCACAGCATTGAATTTTAGACATTAATAAAAAACTTGATTAGTAAGAGATACTTCTCTCCATAAGAGTTTTAAATTAACGTAGCTCTAGTAACTAAATTATATAAAAGAGAAATGAGCATTTACTAGGTATCCATTTTATTTTTTTAAGTCTATAGATTTCTTTCTAAAAAGTAACTTTTTAAAAAAGTGGTCTAAGATTTTAGGTTTGAAAGTATATTTTAACTATTTTTTTAAATGTGGCTTTTTAAATGATCAAACTAATGTATCAAAATACAAATAGAATATTTGTGATTTTTTTAATGTTTATTCATTTTTGAGAGAGAGAAAGAGAGAGAGAGCGTGTGAATGGGGGACGTGCAAGGAGACAGGGAACATGGAATCCGAAGCAGGGCCAGGGCTCTGGGCTGTCAGCACAGAGCCCGACGCTGGGCTCAAACTCATGTACCCCGAGATCATGACCTAAGCCAAAGTCGGACGCTTAACTGACTGAGCCACCCAGGCGTCCCTACAAATAGAATATTTGTAAAATTCAAAGACAGTCTATCTGTAGAATCCAAATATAATAAGGAAACACCTTTGCTATATGCTACAGTTGATTTCAAGAGGCATGCAAGTCTCAGCTTCTCTACTTCTCTTCCAGCCCACAGAGGGGAGCATCAAAAACATTGATGCTTTAAATTGCCTTCTCTTCTGACTGTGTAAGCATCTCTTTAAGAAGTTATCTACAGTCTGTTTCCATACATCATATAGCTTAAGGGTTTTTCTCCTAGAAGACACCTATTGTCTTATACAAAAGTGATTCATTCTTAAGCTTTTTTCCCATCCTACACACTTACAGAATATGAGACTCTTGCCAAAGCTGTCCATGACAGCAATGATTAGGGGGCGGGGGTTGGGCTCTGGAGTGGCGCTCTGGTACATTTTATCTTTTTTTTTTTTTTTTTTTAAATTTTTTTTTTCAACGTTTTTTATTTTTTTTTGGGACAGAGAGAGACAGAGCATGAACGGGGGAGGGGCAGAGAGAGAGGGAGACACAGAATCGGAAACAGGCTCCAGGCTCCGAGCCGTCAGCCCAGAGCCTGACGCGGGGCTCGAACTCACGGACCGCAAGATCGTGACCTGGCTGAAGTCGGACGCTTAACCGACTGCGCCACCCAGGCGCCCCTGGTACATTTTATCTTTTACCACCATCACATCCTTGGTAGATGAGAAGTCACTGTTTTACAGTATTTGAATTCAAAAGATACTACATTTTGGAAGAATAATATACTGTGGTCAACCTAAAATTTAGGGAAGTCACTCAACAAAAAGTACTGAAATTTCATTAAGTTCTACTCTACAAGGCCCCCAAAATTTCAATGTCAGTTGAAAAATCTACACAATTTCTTCTCAGTTGGATACAGACTGTAACAGTTATTACTTAGGCTCTCCAGTTAAGCTTTTTTGACATTACCTATAATATGTTTACATTTTTAATACTAACCATTTGAAAGATTTTTTAACTCCTTCCACACATAAAGTTATAACCAACCATCTGTATGTGAGGTATATAAAGATCACTATTAGATTCAGTTTCCTCTTCCCCCCTTACCAAACCAAACCTAACAGAATAAAGAATAACTAGCATGACACATGAAAATCTTTCTGTGGCAAGAAAAATAAGTATTTGTAATATTTATTAGGTTGCTGTTGATTATCTAAGCTCCAGCTGATTGCGTATTTTTTCAGTCTTTCAAATTAAAAAATTCAACGTCACCTAATATTTTATTAGTCTTTAGTTTCAAAAGTAAACTTAAAACTCCAGTTGTTTCCAATAAAAGTCTATAGCAAGAAAAAAATTTAGGGAAGGGATATGCATTTAAAAGTAACACACACACACACAAAATCTAAATATAAAAAACTTTACAAGTAAGTGTAATGTGTTTATTTTCTAAATGCATAAAAACACGCTAACATCCAACAAATTAAAATGATACAAAATTTGTGTTAATCATGTACTACTTGCACAGCTCGTTATAAATTACCAATTGGTATTTAAAATGTGTACCACAACATGCCTTCTTAAAAATTATGAATGTAGATGGACTCAACCAAGATTTCATAAAAACCCAAAGCAAGCTATTTAGTACAGAGAAGTAAAAAAGAATTGCATAGGATTCAAGGTCATGACTGCAATAGCTCAGTGTAACAAATGTGCCATTTAATATAAACCATGAGAACGCTGTATGAAAAGAAAGTCCTTAAATACTTTTTACTACTCAAAGTCCTGAGATGTTTTACCTTATATTTTCCCTGATCACAGCCACACAAAGTACTTTCCATGGTATAGCTTCTTTGTACGCCTATCTCCCTCCAAACCACAACACGTGCCGTGGATTCTTTCGATTTCTCCACTACAAAGCTGCAGCTGCTCATGCAAAATGCTGGAGCAATATGGCTCAGTATCTTAGGCAAGGTCTGCAAAAATAAGAATGACAGAATACAATATTTCAAGAGGGCTTTTTTTAATTAAAAACACTTTTTTTTTAGTTTTTAAACATTTTCATGAAAGCACAGTGACCAGAGCAGGGCCATGTGAATCTTCTTACTTTGTCCTCTGCTATTCCAAGCATCAAAACCATTCTTTACAAATTCAGAATTTTCTGCTTTCCTGGACAAACAGTAATCAGTTGGAAAACAAAATGGGAGAAAGGATCACATTCACAGTAGTAACCAACAGGTGAACAAAAACTATGGTAAAAAATGTTTCAAATTTTGAAAAAAAAATGTTTAAAAACCAAAACAACTTTAGTCATGAAAAATGGCTTACTAATTAAGAGATTTAACATTATAAATGTCAACCACCTCTAAATTAATCAATAAAGTCAAGACAATCACAATCAAAATGCCCACAACATTTTCTGCAACTTCAAATTATTCTCAGGTTCACCTGGTGTGTGTAAGTATGAAGGCAGACAGGGGAGTTCTGAAAGAAGAGAAATAATCTAACAGATATTAACCTAATTATATACGTAAGGGAAGTTAAATTGTGATACCGTGTAGGAGTAGATACATCTCTAGAAAGAAAGAGAATTCAGAACTAGAACCAAAGGCAGATGTAAAAATTAGAATTATTAGTGTGGAGGGCCACCTGGGTGGCTCATTCAGTTGAGCATCTCAACTCTTGATTTCAGCTCAGGTCATGATCTCACGGTTCCTGGGATCGAGTGCTGTGTCGGACTCTGCACTGAGCTTGCTTGGGATTCTCTCTCTCCCTCTCTCTCTCTGCCCTCCCATGCTCAAAAAAGAGACAGAGAGAGAGTGAGTGAATCTCACACACACACACACACACACACACACACACACACACACACACACACAGCTTGAGCAGGGGAGGAGCAGAGAGAGAGGAAGGCACAGAATCCAAAGCAGGCTCCAGGCTCTGAGCTGTCAGCAGAGCTGATGCAGGGCTCAAACTCATCAACTGTGAGATCGTGACTGAGCCAAAGAATATGCTTAACCGACTGAGCCACTCAGGTGCCCCAATAAACATTTTTTTTTAATCATTATTAGTGGAGAGAAGAGCGATCACCCACTAACTGCTGGCACCACTGGAAAGCCACTGAGAAAAACAAGCTGAAGTCACTCTTTAGTAGTTCAGTTCTGACTGGATTAAGAATTTAAACTTAACAATTAGCAAGTAAAATTTCAAAAGGAAATTAAAAACAATAAACGTGGAACTTTATTTTTTAAATCTTTGGATGAGATTTCTAAGCCTCAAAACCCAGAAGGCATTTAAAAAAAAAAAAAACCAACAAATCTGATGCAAGTTTTTAATTATCACACAATTAAAAAAATGTTTTTTCAATATATTTGTAAAAGAGTTATTTTCAAAACAATAATAATTAGATGGCCAATGTAAATGTAAGCATAGTCATTTTATTTATTTGGGAAAGGGGAAGAAGAGAGAGGACACCAAAAAAGAAAATGTGCCTTTGAATTTCTGCTCAGGGCAGTGGTATGCTATCAAAATTCTTTTGGGAAAAAAACCTGGGGTGTTTTGTTTAGGTGCAAATACAGTAGGAAAGCCACTGTGCCCTTAATGGAAAGCACATAAGATGTGACGCAGTAAGATCTTCCTTCAGTCCTTGGCATACCTCAACACATACCCAGAGGTGTGGAAACATGGTACGTAACAGATGGCTTTATAAATCGGCACAGGAAGGATGTACTGTTTAATAAATGGTGCTGAGACAACTGGTTATATATGGGGACACTAAAATTAGATCCCCAACTCTCATACAAAAATAAATTCCCAATAGATTAAAATCTAAATACGAAAAGCAAAAATTTTAGACTACTTAACATGAAACAATCTGCAACAAAAAATGGCAAAATGGCAACACTTGCAGAGTCTGAGTGGCTGGGATATGTTACATTAGTTTCTGTAGTGTTATACGTGTTTGAAATCCCCAAAGTCCAGACTTATCTGTGATAATTACCCTGTATCCTACATCTTCCACGACATCACATGAAGCTGCATTATCACTGGTATGCCATACTGTCTCTTTGATGCTGCAGCCATACATAAATACATTCTTCTTTCGGGAGTGGCCATGATAATCACAATAAACCTTGAAAATATATTTTGAAAGTTAAAAACCTCCAAATTCATATATTTCCAAATAAAGCTAGTTAATAACAAGACAATAAATAGCTCTGTGTGTCTTTGCCCTTTCATTGTAACAGAGCCACCATTTAATAAGTAGAACTAATAAAAGTAATAGTATCTAGTTCTGGAAAGGATCTATGATTAATTCTAGAATGGCTAAATCCTTTCTAGGGCCTGCATCAAGCCACGAGTTCCACTCTAATATACCTACTATTCACAATTTATTTGTATTTATTTTTGAGAGAGAGAGTGTGAGCGGGGGAGGGCCAGAGAGAGGGAGACAGAATCCAAAGCAGGCTCCAGGCTCTGAGCTGTCAGCACAGCGCCCAATGAGGGACTCGAACTCCCGGAGTGAGAGATCTTGACCAGAGCCAAAGTCGGACGCTTAACCGACTGAGCCACCCAGGCACCCCCTCTACTATTCACAATTTAAAAAATAATAAATTCAGTCATAGGTCAAATCTACAGCAGCAGTCATCACTGATCCAAGGGTTATTTGAAAATTTAGGTAATTTGAAAGAAAGACAATGCGCTCATGAAAAACACGATTGAGAAAAGGGTAGTATGGTTTCAATTTAATTTTTAAGAGCAGCATTTTTAAAATGAAAAATGAAGAACAGGACTGCATGTCAATGTTCACCTTCTGCAAAGTTTTCCTATCTTTCCCAGAGGAAGATTACCTCATTCAAACAATAATATAACGGGACATTCTATGCAAAAGCTGCTGAGAACAGAAGCAGAATATATACACAGTCCAGTAGTGTTCAGCACTGTGCCCACGCCTTCTCTCATGTGTATACTCGAGACTTACTCGCTTCAGAGTTCACTAGCAAACTCAGAAATAAGCTTCTACCAGTTTGAGAACTTGGAAGACACATCCTGTTACCTTATTGCTATTCAAACAGTGAAGTTCAATACCTAAAACTTAAAACCAGGAGTTACCAATATTCATAGACAAAAAAGATAAGGAAAGGGCTCAGGGGAACACTAAAAATTAAACCTGACAAAATAAGAATACAAATGCAGTGTATTAATTACACACGTAATTAATAACAGAAGAGGATATTTGTAAAAAATTGCTTTTGAAATTAACACTTAGCTTTTATAACCAGAATATACTGAGTCATTAACTAACAAAATCATTTCTGTGACTAGATAAAGTACAAATACTTACCAGTGGTAAATGCTTCACAGCGGCCAGGTATTGTAGCAGCCCCTTAGCATGGTAAATTGTAGGATGTAAATCTGGATTTGGACTTTGCCACTGTCTATTCAGATCCTCTCCACTTAAAGAACAGCGGTGACTACACAATATAAACACAAACATTAGTACTGATAAACTCTTACCTATATTTGATTTTATGATTCTATTCCAGTAAATATTTCCAGTGAATATACTAGTCACTAAATAAACACTTATGAAGTATTTGCTTCGTGCAAGATCTTGTGTTACATGCATTTAACTGTGGCAAGCTTTCACATTTTTAGGTCAACATTTTCAAGCTATAGAAAAAAATTAATTCTCAATTCTGGGGTCTTATTCCAGACTCTCTAAAATTTACTAATGTTCCTATTTTCCATTCTGATTTCATAATAATCATTTGTTATACTTCAACACCGTGTACTTTGATTGTATTAGTTATTATGTAAAAGTACTATCTGGGCTGGGCCCTCCTAAGAAAGGTACGTATATGAAAAGTCTACATTCTTTTTTGACTATTATTTTTATTTGAGAGAGACAGAGAGAGAGAAGGAGAGTGCCAGGGGGAGAGAGAGAGAATCCTAAGCAGGCTCCATGCTCAGTGTGGAACGTGACATGGGGCTCGATCCCACAACCCTGGGATCATGACCTGAGCTGAACTCTAGAGTTAGACACTCAACCGACTGAGCCATCCAGGTGCCCCAAAAGTCTACATTCTTGTAAAAATTCAAATACATTTTCACTTATTTCAGGTAGTAAGTACCAAAGCAGAGCAGAAATTTAAGCAAGCTATCAGAAGGTGGTAACAGAAATGTAAACAGAATTCTAACTGGTCAATATGTTTCTGAATTAAAACTAGACATAAAATGCCATTTTAATTCCATAACGTATTACCTAAAAATAAATTATTCTGGTTTTTTCATTCAAAAACTTCCTAAAATGTGAGAAATATTCATGCTACATTTAGTGAATAAATAAAATATGGTATCCTCAGCTTTGGAGACACTCATGACAGCAAGACCAAATTCCCATCTTTCAGAAACAGAGTTTTCTAATTCCCACGAAAATTAAACTGCACTAACTATAAGCCATCTCCACCTAAAAAGAAGTTATCTTCCATTATTTCCAGTCTAAAGAATTCCTTCTGTCAAAACTACACCACCTCCTATCAGGACGAGGTCAGCAGATAGAGCCAATATTCCATATCAATGGAAAGAGATCCCAGGAGATTCTAAGTCTTAGATCAACTCAAGATCATGTCACTGACAAACAAAAAGGAATATAAGAAGTTATGTTAAAGACCTTATTTATGTATTCTCATATCCTGACATTGTGATTTTTCTAAAACAATTCAAGCAAGACATGAAATCATACTCTCATGGAATACAGAAATTCTCAAAATATCATACTGATACATAAAATGTATTTTCATTTAAAAATTCATCTTAGATGAATTCCCCACCAAAAATTTCTTCGTTCTAGAAACATCACTCAATTTGTTTTCCAAATTAACCTGGATGCTATTATTTTGACAAGTTTACACAGGATAGGCACATAACCTATAATATTTCTATAATGATTGCTTAACTTACTTTCCATTGATGACACCATCTGGATTTAGCATAGGGACAATTTTAAAAATATAGGATTCTCGTAAGCTCTGAGCAGTAGGGTTATTACTCATGAGATACTCCAATGTTCCTTTCATTACCCAACTTGCATTAGTTTCTCCAGGATGGACCCGAGCAGACAAGAAAACGTAAGGGCGATTTCCTAAAGTACACATAAAATTTCAAATTAAAATGAACAGCTACTAAGAGTCTGTATAATGTTTGACTTTGGGAATATAGAAATATTTCTACTCAATTGTGAGTTCTGATATAAATTCATACTAAAACTCACTGTGCACCTACTGTATCTGAGCACTGCACTAGGCCCTACAGAGAAAACAGATACACAAAACCCATATATAAGCCATGTCCTAAAGGAGTTCATAATATGAACGCAGCACAATAAATAGTATTTGAGTTTTATTTTCCAATGGTTAATCTAACATAGAAAATTAGTTCTTTTATATAATCTTGCTTTTATAAAGAACAAGTATTGGGGAAGTTTTAAATATAAATTTATTTTTCATGAAGTCATGAGGAAAATAGGGAAATACCATTTTACCCCTGTTTTACAGTTGCTATGCTAAGCACAGATGAAATATATCTGTTCAAAGATGAACAAAGAAAAACAGTTTCACTATGCATTTCGATACACAGGTCTACAATGTGACCACTCTGCTCACCTGCTCGTGTTTTCAGGCATATCAAGCTATTTCTCTTTCCTGAAAACACCTCACCTTCTTATCAAAATTAGGGCGCTTTCTCATTTTCCTATCACAGTTGTACATCTGAGGCAATTTTAAATATATAAATGTCAGGAAAAACCAACCAGCTATTTGGTGCTAGCATCAAAGCACATGATGGGTTTCTGGTGGTTTGATTTATAAACAAAATTAGTTGTTAATTTTTTAATTAATGGTATTATCATATGAACTCTTAAAACATTTTGTTGTATTACACAACAAAGGTAAGAACTACAGAATATGCATATCAAAAGAGACCTCAGAGATAATCTCATGCAGCTCCCTCATTTCTGAGATGAGGAAACTGAGGCCAAGGGCTGGGCAGTAATAGGACCGAGACTAGAACCGCAGACTTCTGATGCCTGTTCTAGTCCTGTTGCCCTTACAAAACATATATGAAGCAAAGGAAAATAAGAATAATTGGCATTTTGAGTGAAGAAGACAGACTTACTGAATTGACAGATATGTTCATAATAATTAGACTCTGGCATTGCTGTTATAGTCACCAAGGGACAGGTGTTTCCAGACAGGGTTTCACATAACACATCTTTTCGAAAATAGATTTGCTGAGGATTGTGTGCTGATTCCAATTTTTGAAGATGCATCTTGATAAAAATTTAAAAGCAAAGTATACAATCATTTAAAAACTCCCTAAGATAAATAGAAATAAATGCATCCAGATCTCAACATAACTAAAAGCGAATCAGATTCCTAATCCCTTCTCTGAAACCCTCAGGGAGCCAGAGGTAGTTCAAACATCAGTTATTTGGGGCAGCTGAGAAAGGGCATAGCTACAATGCATACACCATTAATTCTGCAAACCCCCAATGGGGGTGGCCGTAGCAGCCTGTAATAAGCCCATCATTATTTCTGCAGCAAAACATGTGAGGAGTCACTCAAAGCGGAATCAATATTCTAAATAAGCTCACATCAATTCAGGCCAGGCTGCCAAATGGGCTAGGAGAAAGCTTTTGGTTTTCAAAGCCTTTTGAATTTTGAAATTATAAGTGACTGTAGACCGGCAGAATGGGGTATGTAGCACAAAAATTTTTTAACAACTTTTCCTGATTTCAAGATTCATACAGATTCAATGTAAAATGTCTAGAAGACACAGAAAGTACAAAGAAAAAATTTTAAACACCCATAACTGCATCACCTAGATTACTACTAACAAATACCAATGTAACCTGCTTTTACCACTTAATAATTTACACACACACACATATGTTCATAATTACAAACACTATATCAGATCATTCAACAAGTGAAATATGTGTCTTTTGAAAACACAAGTTTTAATGGTTTTAATGTATGGTTATCCCATAAATAGACTGTTCAATCCCCCTTTTTTTTTTTTTTTTAAGATACTTGGTTTCTAAACTTTTGCCTATGTTCATTCACATAATCACAATTGACTATGTGCCCACTATTTCTGTGAGGGACACTGCCCGGGGATGTGTGAATGAATATACCCTACCTTTGGAAAAATACAGAGTGCTGTGAGAGCTTGTCATCAGGAATGGGGAGCCTAGCTGAATCTCGACAGTGTGGAAAGGTCTCCTAAAAGAAGTTACATTCAAACCAAGATCCAGAGGATGAGTGAGGAGGGCAGAGGGGAGTGTGGCAGGAAGAAGGAAGGTATATGGGAAGACCATGATGTAAGAAAGAGGAAGGGCATCTTACAGGACTGACAAAAATGCATTGCAGCCAGACCGGGAAGAGTGAGAAACAGAGACTTAACACAGACTGAAGGGCCTCACAGGACATTCTTTCACAAGGAGCAGCATATATACGCATACTGGTAATTTAGATAATGAAGTGACATATGCATAACCATTTGAAAAATGAACAGGTATATTTTTTACTGTGAATTAATACCATGGATATTAACCTAGGATGAGGATAAACTTTAGAGTTATTTTAGTTCCATTTAAAGACAAATATTAAGTAATAGTGCAAACAGTATGAGGACATGACAAAAATTGTTACAAATAGTAGGGAAATGATAGAAATGAACCATGGTAAGAATCTCAGACTTCATAAAAATGGCAAAAGAAATCACTAAGCTTTAAGCGGGAGATTTATGGGACCAGACGCTCCCATCACGAAGCCCTCCTGCTCCAGTGTGGGGAAAGGAGGAAAGAGGACAGAAGTGAATTCTAGAACACCAGTTAGAAGAGGCGGCAGAAGTCCAGATGAGAGACAGCAATAATGGCTGGAAAGGTTGTGGCAGCAGCACTGGCAAAAGGAGGGGAATTTAAAATATACTAAAAAGGTCACATCAGTAAAGAATAATAATATGTAACCCTGTGTGTAACAGCACTATATACTTTGATGCTGTATTATTCAGCACGGAAAGATAACTGATAACACCTTTATTGTAAGTTGTAACTTTTATTAAAACAAAGTCAGCCACACTGAGTGTTCTAAGCTTTGCTCTCTCTTCTGTTCAGTGGAGTATGTTTCTCTTCTTTTCCCCTAATAATTTGGAAGCTTGTTTCTAATCATAGTGTTCCAATCTCTCTCTGGGTAAACCGATCATACCTCTTTGATCCATAATTATTACAAAAGACTTTCTGTACTAAGAAGAAAAAAATCTACCACAGTAACTACTCGATTAATTTTTTAGTTTTGTTTTACAATGTAAGTACTCAAACATCTCAAAAGAACTCACAAAACAACTCTTACATCTTTAAATTCTAAAGAATCTGGATCTAGAACTCCACACCAAACCACTAAAAGAAATTAATTCCCCACAGAAAAACTTACACATTTTTCTATTGCTAGATTTTCTATGAGATTCAATGCCTCTCATTAAACAAGTGGAAGTCTCACCTAGTTAATATGTGTAAATCATGGAATCTTAGAGAACTACAGATTTCTATAAAAAGGTGGAGAGTAAAAATCTTTTAAAATTTCCTTAGTATTTCTACTAAATAAAAATAAAGACTACATTCCCATTTTATTCCCTTAATGTTTTCAACAAACATGGTATTATTTTCTAAAATATTCAGCACTGGATCTTTTCATTTTATTAAGATATTTAATTAAAACCCGTCTTCCCCCAATTATCTGACACATATGCATAGAGCACAATAAGAGCCATAATATAACTTAATGAGTTCTCACCTGTAAAGTTGAATATGTGTATGGATAGTGATAAGCAAAGTAGCAAACATCATCTTTATGTGGAAAATTGACAGTGAATGTAATTGTATAGTAGGATTTTCCCTTTTGCCCACCTGCAGCAACTGAACTTCTTGAGAAGTGATTTCTGCAATAGAAAAGCACAAAACCTGTTTACTTCTTCCACACAAAAGTTCTGAATCTCCTTGCTTCTTTATGAAACAGAACTTCGGGTGGGAGGAAACACACGGTTCATAAGGTTAGCTTAAATATTCTATAAAAATTAGAGTTGGTGCTACTGAATCAGATAAATGCTATCAGCCAACATCAGTTTTCACTTCTGAATTTACTATCAAATGGAGCTGAGACTCCTCATCAATGAAAAGCTTAGAACCTAATTCCTTGTTACCATACACATTACCGGATCTTGGCCAATTATCATCAATGGTTACTACCACCATTAGATGGAAGGCTAATGACCATCTTTAAAGCAGATGGATCAGGGGACAATACCTAAATTCACTATCAATCTTAAGGCTACAAAAAAAAAAAAAAAGAAAGAAAGAACCAGACATGATATGTTTCCGGACATAAGGCAATAGGAATTCACGGCACCATCTATGAAGTATTCTTGCCAAAATCAAACCTAAAGTTGATCAAGCTTCTAAATCTAACTACTAGTTTATAGGAAATCAGTGAGATAGAAGAATTCATTATCACCACAGGCATGCAATCAGCAAAACCCCAAATGTGGAAACTCTGGCATGACAGATGACCCAGTTTCTCCAACAAATAAAGGAGAAATAACAGAAAAAAAAGGGGGGGGGGACCTAATGTTGAAACAAACAAACAAACAAACCTGCTGAAACTCTAAAACAACACTTATGAGACAATTGGGGAAGTCTGAACAATGACTGGGTATTTTATTGTATTAGAGAATATTCTTAAGTGTGATAAAAGCATTATGGTTAGACTGTCTTTAAAAAATCTCTAAGAGGGCGCCTGGGTGGCGCAGTCGGTTAAGCGTCCGACTTCAGCCAGGTCACGATCTCACGGTCCGTGAGTTCGAGCCCCGCGTCAGGCTCTGGGCTGATGGCTCAGAGCCTGGAGCCTGTTTCCGATTCTGTGTCTCCCTCTCTCTCTGTCCCTCCCCCGTTCATGCTCTGTCTCTCTGTCCCAAAAATAAATAAACGTTGAAAAAAAAAAAAATCTCTAAGAGATATGGGGTGCCTGGATGGCTCAGTTGGTTAAGCATCTGACCTCGGCTCAGGTCATGATCTCACTGTTCCTGACTTTGAGCCCTATATCAGGCCCTCTGCTGTCAGCTCAGAGCCCGCTTGGATCCCCTCCCCTCTCTCTGCCCTTCCCCTACTTGCACTCATGTGCTCTCTCTCAAAAATAACAAAAAATTAAAAAAAAAAAAAAATCTCTAGGGGCACATGGGTGGTTCAGTCAGATTTAGCATATGACTGTGGCTCAAGTACTTATCTCATGGTTCATGAGTTCAAGCTCAGAGCCTGGAGCCTGCTTTGGATTCTGTGTCTCCCTCTCTCTCTGCCCCTCTCCCACTCACTCTTTGAAGTATTTATGGATAAATATGATATCTGGAAATGCTTTTAAAAATTCAGTGTGGGGTGCCTGGGTGGCTCACTCAGTTGAGCAGCTGACTCTTGATTTTGGCTCAGGTCACGATCTCACAGTTTTTGAGATAGAGCCCCGCATCAGGCTCTGCAATAAGCATGGAGCCTGCTTAAGATTCTCGCTCTCTCTGTCCCTCTCCCCAGCTTGCGCTCCCTCTAAAATTAAAAAAAAAAAAAAAAAAAAAAAAAATCTTTATTAAAAAAAATTCAGTGTGGAGGTAGGAGTGAAAGTATTCCTAAAGCAAAGCTAAACATGTATTGATAACGGTTGAAACTGGGTGATGAATACATTATCCTATTGCTTACTCTTACAAATGTTTGAAGATTTCCATAATAAAAAGTTTTTAAAACTACACATTACTTTCCAGACTTTAAGTATCACTGACATTTGATGGCCTAAAGATTGTCTATCAACCAACCTAATCTCTAAAATTTCAGATCATCTTCTATTATTTAAGTCATGAACTGAAGAAAATCCATGACCAACAATTAGATTTACTTGCACACACATAAACATGAACGGTATTTTCAAACCAGTATAGTCTTCATTCACTTAGCCACTATATCTTGAATACTCAATGACAAGGTGCTGTGGGCTGACGAAAACACAAAAACAAGTTCCAGGACTAGTCCTTGCCAACTCTTTTCCCCCAAAAGTTTAACATCTAATCAGAGAGGTATCGATAACACCACATTAGAGCTATGTATTTTATAAGTTACATTCTCTTATATACTGGTGGAAGTCCTTTTACTCTCATTTTGCAAATGAAACAAACAAGCATCCAAGGACTTAGCTCACGTGAAAAGTTAAGACACATGCAAAAATAGTAGATTTTATCTTCACTATCTGGATTTCAGGCTTCAGGAAAGCAAGTAGTGCTTGCTGCACAGAAAACAGTTAATAGGCATCTGTTGAATTGACCTGAATTCCAGTTCCAGATCTGGAAGTAGCCAAAAGAAAAAACAAAAACTAAACAAATGAAAATCTTCGCCATCCCCCTTACACAGAACAGAACCACCACCTGTCATGTTACAACCATTCACTTGATAATGTGGAAAAGAAAAACATTCATTGATTGATTATTTCTATTCCAACTTTATGAGAAAGAGATAAATAAGAGTATTTTTATGTTAGCCTAGCAGTAAAAGAAATATGAAATTTATACAAGTACAGATGAAATGCATATAATCTTACATTTCTATCCCTCATTTACTATTGATTTTGCTAATACAAGTAAGGGGGAAATCCTACTGAGATGAATTCCAAGGAACACTGTCTTTCTCAGAAAGTAATAGCACTTAAGATGCAGGTTTTTCTAAAACCTAGAGTCAGAAATCTTCTGATTTCTGAAGGAATATTAGTGCTACTTAAACCCACGATAAAAATTCAAAATCCACTAAACAAAAATGTCAGGATTAAGATTAATAACAGAGAAAACACAGGGAGGTCAAATGAATTCGGCGGAGGAAGTTATCTAGAAATATATTACATGCAGAAACAGTAAAAATGAGAAGCAAAGTATATGATAATCCCAGATTACTTAGATGTGAAGTTGCAGAATAATCCAATCATTCCACTGAAGCAGTAAGTGATTTCGAGCACTGATTTCTAACTTGATTAAGTAGATGACCTATTTGAGGTCAAAGTGAACTGTATAAATTGATGTAAGGTAACTATGGAATATACCTCCAGGTAAAATATTCTGGAAATTAAGATGAGGTAAATATTTGTATGCAGAAAAGAATTATACTTAATATCATCAGAACAACAAAAAGCCACTGCAAATTATTTCCTAGAATTCCTAATTTCCGTTTAGTCAATGAAGTTTACATGGCTTAAAAGCTAAGAAAGTTGAGGACACATAGCTATCTAACTGGTGGAGACAAGATTTGGATTAAGTCTGTCTGTCTATAGGACAGATTTTATTTCTACTAAATTTACCACCT
Organism: Panthera uncia; assembly: GCF_023721935.1. NCBI lineage: Eukaryota > Metazoa > Chordata > Mammalia > Carnivora > Felidae > Panthera > Panthera uncia. Next base: position 25,657,424 of record NC_064807.1, read on the forward strand.
CAATGAATCTCAAATTTTAAAGGACTCTGTTAGAGATAACAGTAAAGTATATCACCACAGTTCAAATAATGCAATAATGACTCTAGTTTCTAATCTTTAAACTGAAACAGAATGAAGTTAAGATCCCCTTCTGTCAGCTGATGTCAATATTCTTAGAATACTTACTTGTAATAACAAATGTCGGTTCCCACACGAATCCACCATGGTCTGGCATTTAATGCTTCTTGAACCGAATACATGAGTGGTTGCATACCTTTGACAGAGAGATTTAAAAAAAAAAGAAGAAGAAGAAGAAAAAGAAACAAAGAAAGAAAAAAAAATTCTTTTCAGAGCTTCTGAGTTAAAAATTAATCATTCCATTATAGAAAGCACCAAATGTTCAGGAAAGCTAAAAGAAAATACATTTCAGTTTTTAGTATATATAAAAAAATATGAGATATTTCTTTACAATCTCCTAAATCAATCAATGATATGCTTTTAATCCCAATTTACCTAAAATCGGATTTCAACTTTAGTGAGAAATCATTAAGCTTTTTTCTATTACCTTTTCTATATTAGATTAAAAATGGTAAGTAAAATGTATTTCTTGGAACAAGTCAAAGCGTCAAAAATATATGAAGAAACAGTATTTGATCATACTTCTAACTCTCCAGGGACCCCCGTCTACACTGAGGTTAAGGGAGAAAACGCCACCAACATGTTAAGATTGTTTTCTTCTTCAAACTTCTCCACACAAATATGTGCTTATAGGAAGGAAAATGTAAAGGGACTATTAGCAAAAATAAGATTAAATATATAGCATATTTTCTTGGGTAGTTTCAGAAATATATTCTACATATAAACTTTAATATTATCCAATTTCATAAAATCGTGCACTAGGCTTCTAACTAGAACTAATGAAATTCATATGTTAAGTTTAGAAATGTTGACAAATTTTACGGAGATCTGATTTGACTTTCCTTATATTCTAACTTAAAGATAGAACCATTTTTTTTTTCATTTTCCTGCTACAGAACCATTTTGTTAAATTTAGCTCTGAGTATTTTAATTAGTGTTTCATAGTCTCTTGGGTTTTGTACATATGTAAATCATATAATTTGTAACTTAAAGTATGTGGCCTCCTCTTTTAGTATTTGTATCAGTCACTTCATTTTCTACTTTTACTGTATTAGAAAAATGATACAACCTTACAAGTGATTCTGCATATAGAAGAACACAACTCTGTCTTGTTCCTAAGTTTAATCAAAATGTTTTACCACTTGATACAATATTTGCCAATTTTTTTTTGCATATCAACTGTATCATGTTTAATAAAAAGAGGTAACATTGAATAATCTCTATGTGCTAGACACTGCTCTAAGCATTTTTACATGTGTTAATTCATTAAATACTCACAACAACCCTCTGTGGCAGGTGCTATGATTACTCCCGTAAGTGGAGTAGTTTCTTTCATAATTCTTATTACACTTGTTTTAATTTATTTTATCAAATGCCTTTTCAGCATCCACTAATAGAATCACATGGCTTTTCTCCTTTAATCTGTTGACAGAATATGTTGATAGGTTTCCTATGGCTAACTATCTTTGCACTGCAAGAAAATGATATTCTTTTACTAGTATATAATTATATTAGCTAAAATCTTATTTAGAATTTTTGTATCTAGGGGTACCTGGGTGGCTCAGGCAGTTAAGTGTCCGACTTTGGCTCAGGCGTGATCTCAGTGTTCATGGGTTCAAGCCCCACTTCGAGTTCTATGCCCGCATCTCAGAACCTGAAGCCTGGTTCGGATTCTGTGGCTCTCTTTTTCTCTGCCCCTCCCATGCTCACACGCTGTCTCTCTCAAAAATAAATAAACATTTAAAAAAAATAGAATTTGTGTATCTAAAAACTGGTCTTTTTAAAAATTACCTTTACTAAGTATAAGACTATACTAGCTTCAGAAAAATATACTGAGAAGCTATCCATTATTGATTGGAATAAGCAACAGTACAATCTATTCTTTAAAAGGTAAATAAAATTCAGCTGAAATGCCATCTCGATAAGGTGACTAATACTTTTCAAATTTCCTTTTAAAAAGTTATAGTCTGTTCAGACTCTCTACTTTTTTTAAAGTTTATCTTGAGAGACAGTGCACAAGCGTGCAAGCAGGAAAGGGGCAGAGAAAGAAGGAGAGACAGGATCCCAAGCAGGCTCCACACTCTTATCCCAGGAACCTTGAGATATGACCTGAGCTGAAATCAAAAAGTCAGACACTTAACCGACGGAGCCACCCAGATAACCCCAGAATCTCTACTTATTACTCAATTCTGGCATATTTTATTTTATTTCTATCATTATTTTCAGCATTTAAAAAAATTCATTCTCTTCCTTTTGGTTTATTTTCTCGTTTTTCTACTATCTTGAGTACTTAGTTCACTTACTTTCAGTCTTTTTTATTATAAATAATGCAAGTTATTAAATGCTTTCCTGCCAGCTCCCAGCTTAGCTATGTCACATAAGTCTATAAAGTGTCCTCTTGTGAAGGACTTTCTACGTCAGAGTTGTTCAATTGAACTTCCTACCAGAACGGAAATGTTCTGTACCTGCAACATCCAAGTTGGCAGCGGCCTGCCACACGTGGCTAGTAAGGGCAGGAGATGAGCCCAGTACCACCAAAAAGTAGAATTTTTAATTTTAAATTAACTTAACTTAGCCATATGTGTGTGCTAGTCACTACCATACTGGACAGCATGGTTCTACAGGATTTGTAACACCAATTTTAAATTTCAGAGGGTTTTTGTTTTTGTTTTTTTAAGGAAGAACTTTACATCTCCAAGTACCCATTTTTTGTTCAACATTTTGTTGATTTCCATTAGTATTTTAAATCACAATGAAATCTGTAAAATCTCTGAGCTTTTTAGTCACCCATAAGTTTTGTCTGTAACAAAAAAAGTTAAAATTTTTTAAATGTTTCATGAACATAAGGAAGATACCTTCTTGTGCTCCTTCTATAAAGCAGACCTTTTAAGGTGAAAAACAACAGTACTTACATCCAGATTCTGTAAATATAGCTCATTGCACAGCCAAAGTGCATTACCCACACACTCCCAAATAAAGTATTTCCAGGGTCTAGTTCAAATGGATTCTTTCATACACTTCATCAAACACTCCAACTCATGTGACGTTCTATGTCACTCACATTTGTAATGTGACTTTTTTGCAGTTCTTCTGTTTTATCCTTCCGTTGGAGAAGATACACAGGCCTTCTGCCCCATGTCCCTAACATGTCTCAGTTTCATAATCATATTATGTCACACTATTTCTTGAAACCCATTTCAATTTTTTTAAGGCAAAAGTCCAGGATCCCACCAACTTCCAGTTCTAACATGGATGAGATGCTTTCCCGAAATGCTCCTCAACTTTCCTCCTGTTAACACTGGAATCCCAGATTAGCTCCACCATTTCCTCCTGTTAACACTGGAATCCCAGATTAGCTCCACCATTTCTCCCACTTCCCATCTTACATCTCACTCTGTTGGCTGCAACACATCTTCAAATATGTTCTCAAACTGGAATCCCAATGAATCCCAAAATCAAGCTTGTTGACTATATTATTCAAATTTTCTATATTGTTATTTGTGTTTTGTCTTCTTGATATGTTAAATTCTGAAAGGGGTATTTTAAATTCTCACAACGACTGTCTTCTAATCGAGTTGTATTTCTTGGAGCTTTTGTTCAATCTCTACAAATGCTCTATGGTTATGGTCGTTGCTGTGCTGTATAAAGGTTTGTGTTCTGCACAGCAAAAGAAATCATCGACAAAATGAAAATGCAACCTACTAAGTGGAAGAAAACACGTGCAAATCATGTATTTGATAAGCGGTTAGTATCTAAAATATATAAAGAACTCCTACAACTCAATAGAAAAAATAACAATCTGATTAAAAAATGGACAGCCATTAAATAGAAGGAAATCTTGCCATCTGCAATAACATGGACGGACCTTGAGGGCATCACGCTAAGTGAACTAAGTCAGACAAAGACAAATACCAAAATACCACATGATCTCACATGTAGAACCTAAAAAAAAAAAAAAAAAAAAAAAATTCTCATAGAAACAGAGAACAGATTGGTAAGGCAAGAATAAAAGTGGGGGGGGGGCAAAATGGGTGAAAGTGGTCAAAAGGTAAAAACTGCCAGTTATAAAATAAGTAAGTCCTGGGGATGTAATGCACAGCATAGGGACTATAGTTAATATATAAATACTATATTTCATACCTGAAAGTTGCTAAGACAGTAGCTCTTAAAAGTTCTCATCTCAAGAAAAACAAATTTATAACTATGTGGCAATAGATGCTAACTAAACTTCTCAAAGGGATCATTTCACAATATATACCAATATTGAAGCATTAGGTTATACATCTGAAATTAATAGGTTATATGTTAATTATACCTCAATTTAAAAAATGTTTGTGATTATTCTACATCTTCAAGAACTGCAACTTATAAATACACAGTATCTATTTAGTGCTTTTGATCCTGATTTTTTTCTTTGTCTGGATGGGAATGTAAATTGGTGACACCTTTACAGACAACAGGCACAAAGGCCCTTCAAAAATTAAAAATGTAAATACCATATGACCTGGCAATTCCACTTCTGGCATTAATATTACCACTTTTGCTATATTTTATTTGCATTTTCCTAGTTTATCTCTGCCCAATCATTCATTTTCAACTTTTCTTTGTCATTTAATTAATACCCTCCTCACCCCCACCACTGTGTAACTTTTTTAGGACATTTCAACTCGTAATTAGTGATGACAGACACACATTTCATGTCATTCCTTCCATCTTATTTTCTTTCTACTATTTCATGGGTTTTCTTCTTCTTCTTCTTTGCTTTCTTATTATTACTGGCTTGGTTGATTTCTCCACATTTTTTTCTCCATTATTGGAAGCTCTCTGTTGTACTCTTCAATTCACTTCCCATCCTCATCGTTATGATTAATTGGTATTTCTCTGATACTGTATCAATAACTAAGCAATCCCATCAAGATAAGTTAACCTTCACGTCTCCCATATCACCCCCTTTAGAACATTTTTACTTTTGACAGATTTTATAAATTTCAAGACTTCTACCTTGAGATCTTTTTCCTCATTTATTTTTCTCACAGAGGGTTCAGGGATAATATAATTCTGAATTCTACATACACAAAGTGTATGGCAGTGACAAACAAACGACACACTTCGCAAAAGACATTTGGCTGTCCTCTAGCTTCCTGTGCCACCGATGAGAAGTCCGACACTAATCCACCCTTCTCACGTGCAGAACAACACAGTGATTAAGAGCATGCAGTCTGCAACCAGACTACCTGGATTTGAATTCCAACTTCACCACCTACCAGATGCGTGATCCTGGGCAGATTACTAAAGCACTGATGCCCTCTTTTTCTCTTCTGTAAAATGGATTCTGTTGTATGGATTAAGAGTACCACATGTGTTAGCACTTAGAACAAGGCCCAGCGCACGGTAAATACTCAATAAACGTTAGCTGCTGTAATATTAACATTATTTATGTAACCAGTTCTTTTAAAGTGGAAGTATGTTAAGATTTTCTCTTTATATTTGAAACTCAAGTATTTCACTGGTACATACAACAGATTCCTATCTTCTTTATTTCTTCCTAGGAATCACTGAGCCATTTTAATCTGAAACTTCAAACTCCCCCAGGGGCTCCTAGGTGGCTCAGTGGGTTAAGCGTCAGACTGTTGATTTTGGTTCAGGTCAAGATCCAAGGTCATGGGATCTATGCGTGGAACATGCTTAAGATTCTCTCTCTCGGGGCACCTGGGTGGCTCAGTTAAGTGTCCAACTCTTGATTTCGGCTCAGGTCATGATCTCCAGATTCAAGTCCCATATGGGGCTCTGTACTGACAACGCGGAGCCCGCTTGGGATTCTGTCTCCTGTCTCCTTCTCTCTCTCTGCCCTTCCCCCACTAGCGCTCACTCATGCATGCTCTATCTCTCAAAATAAAAATAATGACTCTCTCTCCTCTGTCCCTCTCCCCAGCTCACCCTCTCTTTCTAAAAAGAAAAAAAAAGCGGGGGGGGGGGGGGGGGGGGGGGAAGAAACTTCAAACTCCTCCAGATACACAAAACTCATAATAATGGTTGACTACAGTAAGGTTCCAGCTGAAGTCAAGGGCACATTAGATTTATTGAAGTGTTCTAATTTTATAAAAGACAATGTATTCTATTACTTTTTAAATGATAGTTAATTATGATCACAATGGAAGAGTGACATTTTAAAATTCCAACTATCAAAAAAACCATTTGAACCAAAGAGGTTGCCCTACTAAGAATCAATCAAATGAGGTAACTCAGACTGAATATACCACAATCTACTCGACCTGACATTTTGGCTATATTTGAGTAATTGATATTGTCATTAGCCAAAGGATAAACCTTTATATACATAAAAAATATGCCAAGAACTGTCAATCTTGTCACTTGAATACAGACCACCAAAATATTAAATTGCCATGGTGATGGCAAAATCCAATGGCAGTGGCTTCTAACAATATCTAAGTAAAAGCCAAAGTCACATTGAGTGGATGCTAAATGACAAGTACAGATACAAAAAAAGACAAGGTGTTTTGGTCCCTATTCATCAAATGTATGATGAACCACAGATTCATGAAATTTTCAAGTTGAAGCTAATACCCTCATTTAACAAGGAAGGGGGACAAAAAAAGTTTAAAATGGAACTTGAATAACCTACAGCCACCTATCACAAGTTGCATACGTTATCTGGACTGAGTGACTGTATGGAGAAAAAAATGCATGCTTATCATATGGCTAGTACAACAATAGAGATTTATACTAAAAATAGGAAGATCAGATTGTTGGTCTAGGAGATAATGGTAGCCACTTGAGTCTGCATCCCTACACACATCCTTAACACCAAAAAGTAAATAAACAAATTCAACAAGCAGCACAAATAAAACCCAGGCTTTCATCCCTACTAGAAGACGGAATATAAAAACTTTAAATCACCTGTTAAAAATGGGCAAAGATACACCAGGAAAATGGAAACAAAGTAGGAGTTGAAATCCTGAGATCAAAGTAGATTTCAGGCCAAAAAATAATAAATGAGACAAAGAAGGAACTTTATAAAGTGATCATTCACAGTAAAATATAATAATAACCAATATCTATGTACCAGATAAGACCAATCTCCTAAGTAAACCAGAAATTACAGAATACAGAAGACAGAAACATACTATCGATAGTAGACTAACACATCACTCTAGGTACACCACAAACCAAATGAACAAAAATGAAGAGATGTATACAGAAGATCTAAAGAACATAATAAGGCAAATCTTAAATACGGAACACTGTATCTTTATATATACACAGAATATGTACACCTTCTTTTAAGACCACGTGAGATAGTCACAAAAAATGATCACATATTAGATCAAAAGGAAATGTCAGAAGTTCCATAAAAGAGAAATACTAACCAACAAAACTGTCTAACCACCATGTAATAAAACTAGAAACTAAAAATAAAATTAACACTTGGGGCACCTGGATGGCTCAGTCAGTTAAGCATCTGATTTTTGATACAGGCTCAAGTCATGGTCTCACTATTGTGAAATCAAGCCCCGAGTCGGGCTCCACACTCGAGCCTGCTGGGGATTCTTTGTCCCTCTCACTCTGTCCCTCCCCCATTCGCATGTGGGCACTCTCTCTCTCTCTCAAAATAAATGAATAAACATTAAAAAATAATACTAATAAAACAAAATGAACACAAACAGGGAGGACACACATGCAGGGGGGTAGGAAGAAAGGCTGAATGAAGTGAGGAGGATATCTGCCCAAAAAGGCAGCAGAAAGATTGTAACATACACTGGAATTGATCAGGATTAAATATATTAAGGATAAGGGAAGCTCACATTCTCCACGTTGAAGGACGCTGTAAATATAGGTTAAAAAAAACACACAGAATAAAGCCTGTGGAATTGAAGGTATCAGTGTGACCTCATAGAGACTGTGTGGGAGTGTATACACATAACACATACACACAAACATAAACATATATATACATATAGAGAAACCACTACAAACGAAAATTTCTATATAAGTACTTATACACACATACAGTCCTCAGCTCTGTCTACTAAGAGGTCCAATAACAATGTACACACTATGCACACAGACCTTGGTTTTTAAGTACCATTCACCACTAAAACAAGCCGGGGCTCTTCCAAGAAATGATTGATACCAGGCTGGGGCAGGAAAAGGCAAGATGCGCCTTGAATATGTATGCCGAAAAAGCAAGGATGCCCATACAGAATGATAGGGATGTGTCCAAAGGACACCGAAGCCAGTATGAAAAGGATCCCACTGGCCAAATATTGGGCAATTTGAGCATAAAAATAAATAATGAGAGAAACAAATTACAACCTACTAAGTAAAACAGGAACCCAATCTGGATTTATATTAACATAGTAAAATCTGATGAGGAAAAGATATTTACATAGTTTCAAAGTACTTCCACCTAAAATACTTTATTAACTATAAAGAGAAAAAGGGTAACTTTATAGTGGAAAGGCTAGCAGACTCCAACTTAATCAAGTGATAAAATTATTATCATCAGTAATGGGACAAACAAAATCTGGGATGTCACCAGAGTACAACATCACTTCTATAATATTCCTGCCAAAGATACCCAACTTGAATGGAGTCACGAGGAACAAGAGACAACTCCAAGTCGAGAACTACTCTACAGAATAGGAGTTCTATAATTTTCAAAAGTGTCACGTCATGTATGTTAAGGCCTGTAAAACTGTTCCTGACTTAAAGAGTGTAGAACCTGACAACTAAATACACATGGTTTGAGCAGAATTCTCTTGCTATTATAAGGATATTATTGAGAAAATGGGTGAAACTCAAATGAAGAGTCTATGGATTAGACAGGATTCACAAATCAATTATTTCCTGACGTTGGTGGTTATATATATATTTAAAAAATGCCACTGTTTATAGAAAATATACTAAAAGTATTGTAGGGTGATGAGGTATCATTTCAGATCCTCAACATCTGGAGTCAGGGTGTAACTTTTCCGTGAATTTGAAATTATTTCAAAATAAAATATTTAGAAATAGTTGATCTTATATTAAACTAGAATCTTCTTGACATATATTTTGTGCATGTTCATTTTATGTTCCTAATGGGACCTTCATAGTTCATCCATCCATTGCCTCATTCATTTAACAAATGTTTACTAAACATCTGTTAAACGCCATAGTGTAAACATGGCAGTCAGCAACAGTGACACTGTCCCTGATCACATGGAATGTATAAACAAGGGGGAGGGGGCAGGAAAGAGATTAATAAGCTACACTTATAAACAACATAAAACTGTTATGAGCACTCCAAAGGGAAAAATTACAAGGAACATTTATCCAGGAGATTCATCCAGCCTGAGGAGTCAGGGAAGACTTCCTTAGTCAAGAGATAGCTCAGCTCAACTTCCAAGTATGGAATAACTAACGAGGGCAAGGTGGGAATGCTACAGACTAGACTCTAAAATTCTATTTTGCTGCCTGATTCCACACATGTTCAATTTATGTAAGGAGGTGGTTAAAAATCTTCATGTATCTGGGAGACATGGCTAAGGGGAGGAGCAGGGAGAAGGAAGGGTTAGGGGGTAGGATGAGAAAAAGAGTGCAGAAGTGCCAGGGAGGGAGCTTGCCAAGGAAAGTTCCAAGTTACTAAAATGCAAGACTGCCATCTAGTGGTAATTTGAGCAAACCCCTTTCAATTAAGGGGGGGGTGTGTGGAGAAAGAAATGGATTACAACAGATGTGACATTATTATACAGTGATATAAATTCTCAAATAAAATTCACAAATAAGATCATTCACTTGTGAGAAAACTATTTAACAGAATCACCTAAAATATCCCCAGGAAAAGGGCAATTTAAGAAACAAAAACAATAGTAATTCTGCCCCTTTTGGGGGCACTGTCAAAGAATAAGCCATCTTTGGACATATTTGCTTAGAACCCAACACTAAAACCCCAGACCAATCCAAAAAAAAGATGTCCCAATCAAAAAAAAGAAAAGAAATAAAATTAATTAAAACTAATATTACTTCTGAATTTCAGTCATGGATGGCAATTAAACAAATCCTTTCAGCTGAACAAGATTCTACTGCAAATATTTTGTCATCAGTACCATCCCTGAAGTGAATTCAAAATTCACCCCAATGACAACATCAACTACATAGCTAGTTGCAATTTCTTAAACTGCTGAATTCCAGCTTACTAAAATATTAGTCCCTTCTTTCTACTGATGTTAAGACAAACCAAGATTTCCTTTATGTTGTACGAAACAAACCTAATGACAGAGTTTCACTTAAAAAAATTATATCTGCCTAAGAGCTCATTTCACAACTATAACCAACTTCCTAGTTAAATACTTACAAGTATATGGCAATAAAAAGAAATCACAAGAGATCACTTCTTGTCAGAATTTGGGAGAAATCTCTACTAAACTTAAGGCAGATGGAACAGGACTGAGAAAATCCAATGCACAATATGCCTCATGCTCTATTTTTTTATATACATATTTTGGATTTCCACAATGAAACAAGTGTTGCACTACACCTTAAATAGTAACAGACAGAACAATCAAGAAGCACAAAAATAGCATAAAAATCTAAATGTATCAATTACAAAAGAATTTTAAGTTAAAAGCACGTTAAAGACAAGGGTCAAACAATAAAATGCAACCTCTATTTATAAGAAACAAAGATGTATCAAGCAAATTTAAACCAAACCATTGTAAAAATAGAATTCAAGGTTAAATATACTTAAGTATGACTATTTTATACTGTTAAATGGTATATACAAAATAAATATGGAAAAGTTATAAACTGTGTGCCAAATAATGCTGCTTAAACAGAAAAAAATATATACGTTTTCGTAAATGAGGACTGGACAGAAGCACAACAGAACTGAAAGACAATTTTTTTAAGTCTTAGGCAGATAGGGTAAAAAATAAATAAGGACACCAAAAGCTGAATAAATGGATTTATAACACTAAACTAACAATGTATATGAAATTATGCTTCCAGCAGAGAATATATATTATTTTCCAAGTGCCCATGAAAACAAAAACTGACCAGATAGGAAGCTTAAAAAACTGTTCCAAATCATAAATTTTATATGTATGTGAACAAGATTCATTAAAACCTGAAAGTAATGAGAAAAATTTTTATCAAAATAATCTAACCAACCACGAATATAACAAATGTCTTCCGAAATAATTCTTGCATCAAAAAGGATACCAACACTACATACAATTAGAGGCAACCTACAAAATAACAAGGAGTCTTAATATTAAAATCCAGAGGGGAAGGGGATACAAAATAAGTTATAATTAAGAGCAAATTCAAGCCCTAAATGCTTGATCATCAAACAAAAATAAATTTAGGTAAACAAACTAGAAGTTAAAAAGAAGAAAAAAATCAAACTGCAGAGAGGAAAAGAGAAAAGTTAATTTTAAAACTTTTAATGGAAATAAGGAATAAAACCAAGAGCTAGGTTTTTAAAACACTAAATTATGTTTTAAGCACACACGCAAGGGAACGAAGCAAGAGAACAGGCAGCACACACAGTGCAGACATCATACAGAAATCCCTGCTAGTGAATTCTGAAAATCTAAATGTCATTTATATAATAAAATGTAAATCATCACGACTGCCACAATAAGAAATAGAAAACTAGACTACACCAAGTCACGGAAATCTGAAGAAGTTATCCAGACTCTCCTCCCACCGAAAAAGGAATACGCAGACAGTTCTAGAGGTGCGTTCTTTCCGAATTTCATGAAGACATGTATATGCTATTTAAGCTGTTCCAGAACACAGGGTGGGGAAATAAAAGCTTTTGTATTTAAGTGTTCAAAGTTAGCATCAGCTTGTTTGCAAAACTGGCCAAAGACAACCCCCCAAAAAAGAAACGGACTTGTCTAACTTACAACCAATGATGTAAAGCCTTTAAACAAAATACTAACAAATCAAAAATAGTTGTATATTAAAAGATTAACTCCCATGGCAAAGTGGATTTATTTCTGAAACCCAAGGATGATTTGATATTAGAAATATTATTAATACAATACAGCACATTAATAGCTCATATTATTATATGGGCACATCACATTAATAAATGCAAAAATAAAATACTTTCAGTTTTTAAAACTTAGTAAAAGTAGAAATTTAAAAAAAAAATTTTTTTTATTTTTGAGCGACAGAGAGCATAAGCAGGGTACGGGCAGAGAGAGAGGGAGACACAGAATCTGAAGGAAGCTCTAGGCTCTGAGCTGTCAGCACAGAGCTGGACACAGGGCTCGAACCCACAAACCGCGAGATCATGACCTGAACCGAAGTCGGACACTTAACCAACTGAGCCATCCAGGCGCCCCAAAATAGAAATTCTTTACTATGAGAAAGAATCTGTATCTCAAAAAAAGAGCTAGTGTATTTAATGTAAATACTAGCAGCATTCACATTAGAGTCAAAACAAGGATGTCCAATGTCTCCTTTTTATTGTAAACATTCTCAAAATTATATCCAACAGCTACAAAACAATGAAAGATACACGATATAACTACAGATAAGGAAAAATTCTAGGGACCTAGCAAGAAAATCCGCAGTATCAACTCACAAACAATGAAAACTAGTAAGAACGTTCAGTAAAGAGGTCAATTTTCAAGTGAACATATAAAACTTGACAGCTTTCTTAATTATAAATAACAAACCTGAAAATGTTTGAAAGTACTCTTTCAAAACAGACGCCAAAAGAAAATACATAAAATACTTAAGAATGGAAAAAAAAATGAACAAAACTAACAAAAAGAAAACTAAATAGCGGCACCTGGGTGGCTCAGTCAGTTAAGCATCCACCTCTTGATTTCAGCTCAAGTCATGATATCACAGTTCATGTTTTTGAACCCTACCTCTGCTATCAGCGCAGAGCCTGCTTGGAATTCTGTCTCCCTCTCTCTCTCTCTCTCTCTCTCTCTCTCTCTCTCTCTCTCTCAAGAAATAAAAATAGGGGCGCCTGGGTGGCTTGGTCAGTTAAGCGTCTGACTTCGGCTCAGGTCACGATCTCACGGTCCATGGGTTCGAGCCCCACGTCGGGCTCTGTGCTGACAGCTTAGAGCCTGGATGCTGTTTCAGATTCTGTGTCTCCCTCTCTCTCTGCCCCTCCCCTGTTCATGCTCTGTCTCTCTGTCTCAAAAATAAATAAACGTTAAAAAAAAAAAAATTAAAAAAAAAAGAAATAAAAATAAACTTAAAAAACTGTTTAAAAAAAACTAAACTTAAGTGAGGGCAGAAGAAAATGAATAAACAAAACTATACACCATGTTCCTAAGCAGTGAGACTTAATATAAAAAATTCCATTTCTCTCAGATTATTCTATGAGTTTAATGTAATTGAAATCTTTTGGCACTTAATAAAACTATTCTGAATAATATTTAGAATAAACAATTCTGGAAAAATAGGTAGAAAAATTCAATTGTTTTTGAAAAAGACTACAGGATGTTAAGCTGTATTATCAAGTCAGTTACACAGCAAAGGATGTTACACTAGACAGAAACGTCAGGATCATTAAATTCAAGTGGTACCAGAGCAACAAACAGCCTCCCCCCAAAATGCTAGTCCATAGCTTCTGAGAACTGTATTGTTTCAAACCAGAGGGGACAAATAATATGACTAGGAGGTCAAAGTAATTCAACCCAGATTCAAAAAGTTAGGAACTACGAGCAAGTCAGAGTGATATCTTACCAACCAGCTTCCAATCTGTGTTTGCTAACTAGAGCATTTTCTTTTCTTTTTTAATATTTATTTATTTTTGAGAGAGAGAGAGAGACAGAATGCAAGCAAGGGAGGGGCAGAGAGAAGGAGACACAGAATCCAAAGCAGGCTCAAGGCTCTGAGCAGTCAGCACAAAGCCTGACACAGGGCTTGAACTCATGAACCACGAGATCATAACCTGAGCCGAAGTCGGACGCTTAACCAACTGAGCCACCCAGGCACCCCATAACCAGAGCATTTTCTATATGAGCTACCACAGAGCAGCCATTCACAATGTCTTCTAAGTGATGTTTCCTCTCCATTTGTTACTAGTGGGTCAGGAACAGAGTTGCAAATGAGGCATAAATGTAAACATTTAACAAATAACTCAATTTAGCAACACCATTTTAAATCTCTTTGGAGAAAGAATGGGTTCAGTTGTAGCTGCTTAACTACTAACAACAGGATTAAGTTAGACCCCAAATTCACAGAATTTACCAAAATAAATCCTGGATGAAGTTAAATATAAACACCGAAAGCATATTATCAAATGCACTTCAAAAAGGTTGACCTAATTTAACACTCCTACCAGCACAGTAAGTATCCTTTTCCCTAGTTTTCAGCAACATCTGTTCATTTGCTTTGAGAAATTCTACTTAGAGAAATTTATGGCAAAGCAATAATTGTAAACATACACAAAAGCAAACAAGTAAGGGTATCAACAGCACAGCTTATAATTTTGAAATGTTGAAAAAGACTTAATAAAATCCCGAACTGTACATTACTCAATAGAATATTATATAAACATTAGTAATGATGTCACTGAAAATACTGAATGGCATGAGAATAGTTTCGGGTGAGTTCTCATACTCTAACCCCAATCTATGAAAGGATAAAATTTCATTTTAAAATTATGTGAATGTAAGTCTGAGGATTACAAAATGCTAATTAGTGGATTTTCTCCCCTTCTTACATTCTTCTCTAAACAATTTTTAATTTACCAAATCCCCACATTAAAGATCCACTGCTTGGTTATCAGAAAAATAAACATATTTACAGCTGGCAGACAGAGGAATTCCACTTCTGTAGATTTGTAACTAAATAATTACAGACACAAATATTTCGTACAATAATGTTGATCTCAGCATTATTTAAAATAGAAAATAATTAGAAGCAGCTTAAATGTACAACAGAAAAAGGTTTGGATAAATAAGTTACAGTACCTCTTGTAGGATGTCCATTATACTCTGTTTTGGAGAAATATTTCATGACCAGAAAAAAATGTTAACAATCTAATGTTTGCTTAACATACAGACTATGAAACTGCATGGGACACAAGGCTTATTTTTTAAAATAAATACAGAATTATGTAGATGTGGAAATCACATATTGCCATATAAAAAAGGCTGGAAGGACACAACAATATTAAAGTGGCTGTCTCTGGATGATGCACTATGGATGGTTTTAATTTTCTTAACACCATTCTGTTACCCAAATTCTCTATAAAGTGAGTTTGGAAAGTGTGACAGACATACAAAAATACCCAAAGGGCAAGGGCTAAGAAGCAGGGGAAATTTTAAAGTAAAGCAGCCATCTGTCCCATTGTTTTGATTTGGTTTCAGTTTGCAAGTTTCAGTTTATTTATTTTAAACTTAAAATGATACTAAAGGAAGACATTATTTTATCACATGGAAGTACTGATTTAAAAATAAAAATAGGGGCCCCTGGGTGGCTCAGTCGGTTAAGCAGCCGACTTCAGTTCAGGTCATGATCTCACGGTTCGTGGGTTTGAGCCCCATGTCGGACTCCGTGCGTCATGACAGCTCAGAGCCTGGAACCTACTTCAGATTCTGTCTCCGTCTCTACCCCTCCCCGGCTCGCAGTCTGTCTGTCTCTCTCTCTCTCTCTCTCAAAAATAAAAATTGACATTAAAAACATTTTGTAATTAAAAAAAAATAGAGAAGCACTGCTCTACAATGTAAGTTTTTAATTTTTAAAATTAAAATTATAATAAAGTTTAAAGTAGTAACAGTACTATTTTATAAAAGTGAATAAATGAATGTAGTTGTAAAGATGTCATCCACCTGCAGGCACTACAATTTGAAAATTACACTGGCTATCATTTTAGGAATAAATAGGCTTTTATATTTATATACTCTTAAGGAGCACCCAAAATACAAACATACTTCCACTTAAGTAACTGTCCTTTCCTTCTCTAAAATATTATGTCAGCACTATACTTACAAGTTAAATAAGGAAAACATGAAATTCTTTCATTTTTTACTATTATTCTGAATGAGTTTCAAATAAGGTAATTTTTTTAATTATATGAAGGTTTTAAGATCAAAAATAGGTCAAAATTGTTTTCTAAGAAATACAACATTCAATGATTACTAGTTAGGCCCCAAAATCACAAAAATAAAGAATGTGAAATAGATTTTATCAAGAATATTCACATCACTATTCATGCAAAATATAAGCACTGACTCCTTGGTCAAAATATATTTAAAATGCACTATTTAAAATTAGATTACTTAAAACGTTTAAAAACTTTAAATAATTTTATAACTAACCTAGATATTATGCTACATAATCTTCCTTTCATTATTGCATTAAATTAGTGAATCTGATTAAAGCTTTTATCCCAAACATGTAACCATCTAGAGTGTATAATTTCCTATTTCCCACATAAATAATGACAACTGAGAACAGCCTGCCTCTTCAACTCTTGAAAACTCTAATTCTTAGAAACGCCCCTTAAAAAGCACCATCATATTCATGCCTTTAACAACTTTAATACTTTTGCTAGTGTGCTCTACACACACTAGAGTTTTTAAAAAATTGTTTCATGAGAAAAACAGTAGAGAAAACCAATGAAACAAAAAGCGGGTTCTTTGAAAAGGTCAGTAAAATTAACAAGGTCAATAGAGCTGACAATTCTAGCAGGATTGACAAAGGAAAACAAAGAGAAAACACAAATTACTAGTACCAGAAATGAAGCAGGGGTGTCACAACGGACCCTGCAGACCTCAAGAGGACAGAAAGGGAATACTGTGACCAACTCTACACAGACATTTGACAATTCAGAAGAAATGGATCAATTCCTAAAAGGCACAAACTACCACATACCACAACTCACTCAGTAGAGAATAATCTGAATAGCCCTACAACTATTAAATTTAATTTGTAACTTAAAGACTATCAAAAGGGGCATCCAGGTGGCTGGGCCGGTGGAGTGTCAGACTTCAGCTCAGGTCACGATCTCACAGTTTGTGGGTTGGAGCCCCACATCAGGCTCACTGCTGTCGGTACAGAGCCTGCTTGGGATTCTCTGTCCCCTCCTCCCCCCACCGCCCTTCCCCTGCTGGCACATAATCTCTCTCTGTCAAAAATAAACAGTTAAAAAAAAGTAAAACTAAAGACTCTCAAAAAAGAAATCCTTCCAGACCCAGATGGCTTCATTGGAGAATTCTACCAAATGTTTAAGAAGTAATACCAAATTTGGGGTGCCTGAGTGGCTCAGTTGGTTAAGCATCCAACTTTCAATTTCGGCTCAGGTCATGATCTCCCAGTTTGCAAGACGGAGCCCACATCAGGCTCCGCACTAAGCACAGAGTCTGCTTAGGATTCTCCCTCTCCCTCTCTCTCTGCTCTTCCCTCCATTCCCCGCCCCCAAATAAATAAACTTTAAAAAAAAAGTAACATGAAATCTACACAGGCTCTTCCAGAAAATAAGATAATAATTTCCCAGCCCATTTTATGAGGTCAGTGTTACCATGATACCAAAACCAGATACGGTACCAAAAATAAAACAAACCAAAAAAGCAACTATAGCTTGATATCCCTCCTGAACATATAAATACAAATTTCTTAACAAAATGTTAGCAATTATCCACAATGACCAAGTGGGGTTTATTCCACAGATTTAAAAATGCTGATTCAATATTCAAAACTCAATGAAATAACACCATATTAACAATTTACAGACAGAAGATCACATGATCAAATCAATTGATGGAGATGAAACATATGACAAAGTTCAATGCCCACTCATGACAAAAAAAGAAAAAAAAAAGCCTCAGCAAAGTAGTAATAGGAGGAAACCTCCTCAACTATATTTTAAAATTTATAGAAAATGACTACTAACATCGTACTGAAAAGTGACTAATAAAGGAGAAGCACAAGGCTTTGTGGTGGCGGGAGTATTCTGTACCTTGACTGTGGTGACAACTTCAGGAATCTACAAATGTAATAGAATGGCATGAAACTGCACCCACACTGTACCAACATCAAATCCTGACTCTGGGATGGTCAGTTACTGAAGATGTAGCCACTGGAGAAAATTCAGTGAAGAGAACGTGAAACCTTTCTGGAACTTCCATTATATATATTCACTTTCTATGAGACTATTCAAAATTAAACATTTTTAAAGACTGCTTTATGTAATTCTCTTCTAGATGAGCTGACACTGAAAACTTGATTTTAAGCAGGATAAGTAATAAATCTTTAGTTGTATTTAATTTGGATGAAATCAAAGATGCTCTTTACATTTTAAAGAGCTTTTCACCAACAAAGCAATGCACAGGTTTATTCCCAATTTTGCATTAATAAGTATCCGAATTTTGAGAACTAGAGAAAACAAAAGAACAATGAACCTTTTTTAAACACGTTAATAATTAGAAGAAAAAACAAAGCCTTATGTACTATAGTTACAATGCCTGCATATCATCTACACTGGGGGGAAAAACATGTCTTACCATAATTAAATTGACTGTTGGACTTTTCACAGTTAATGATGTTAAACCTGTAAGCAACACCTGGTCGCATTCCACTGACTTCAAAGTAAAACCACTGATGATAATGATTGCTATTTATATCTGAGTTCAGAATAAGATCATATTCATTTCTGAAAATAGAAAATAAAGAAATCTGATGAAAATTAGGGAAATATCTGTGTACAGACAAAGTGAGAACATTTTAAATGACTTACTTTCTAATTTGAATTACTTTGCGCAGATTCCCAGATTCAAATTTGGAGTTAAACTTCAAAATATCTCCTTCTTCTGGAATAGTGTAACTAAATAAAAGTATTCAAGTAAGTATTATAAAATACACTGCAATTAAATAGGTAAACAAAAAATTTAAAATAAAACTACACTACAAATTAAAAATATACCACTATTGCCACGTCCCCCCCTTCTTTATTTTTAAACCAAAGAATGTAACGAACACAAGCAAAACACGAACTCTGGTTAACATTTATAGACTTAAAAATTACAATTACAAGTAGAGACTGAATATTAATCGCAAATAAGAAATTCTGCCCCACTAAATAAACGTCATTCCTAAATACCAATAATCAAATAAAAAGACTAGATGTATTTTTAAAAAGGCATATGACCAGTGCTGAGTAGCAATAATTCTAATTAAACTATGCAGTTCTCAGATTAAATTTGCAGAGCTATATTAGATATAGATACTAGCTTATTTAATTAGTGCCAGGAAGGTGAAAGTACTGTCTTCACTTTACATATTCACTACTTTAGTATTTACTGAATGCCTACTAGGTACCAGATTCGGTTTTAGTTGTCTGTCTGTGTCTCTGATTAAATACAAATTTTTGCTCTTCTGGAGCTTACATTCTAACAGAGGGAAACTCAGACCTTAAGAAGCTCAATGATTTTGTCCAAAGTCATTTCAATTAGAAATAGCAATGGTATATGTATGCCACGCTCAGGGTTCCTGAGTTTCTGTTTTCACCACATCTGCCTGATCTGACACCAAATTATAAACAGTGAAATAACTAAGACATTTTGAATAAGGTACATTTGGTTTTCATTTTTAAAAGTATTATTTCAAATTCAGTCACTAGCTTTGACATAATTTTTACCCTTATTTCTTTACCTTTAAAGATAATGATCTTTAAAAAGTGTTTTATTTCCTCCAAAAAGACCAGTAAGATCTGAAATGTCCATCAGAATATTAGAATGTTGAGAGATGGGGAAACCCACTGAGGGCTAATTACATTTCTTGTATAAAGAGGCAAATGACTAAATAATAGTCACATTCATCATTTCTAATTTTCACTTACTTAAACCCTAAAATGTGCTGATAACAGTGATAACCCTAAATTGTGAATAACACTAATGCATCAAGCATCATAAACACATGGGCTTCAAAGATCAGGAAAGTAATATAAAGGACTGATGCACATTGTAAGCAGTAAAAGGCGACAAAGACTAGTGGGGACTATGGAGACATTAGCAAGCACATGTCCCTTCTTTTTTTAAAACGGATGGTAATTTGTTGTCCTAAGGAAACGAAGGCTCAATATTGTCAATAGGACAAAATTGCAGCATTTCATGTGACATTTCCACTCTCTAAAATGGAGGTAATTTCACGTTTTTTAAAAACACAGCATCAGTTTGTGACCTTTCCCTTATCGAACCCATTAAGTCCACCTAAGAACAAACAAAAGCCTGTGATACATTCAATTTAATATGATTTACTATTACATTACCATTATGTCCCTGCTAAAAGATGAAAACATAGCAAGGGCAAACTAGGTGGAAGTTAGCTATATTTTTTTATTTTTAAAAATAACACTGAAATCTTAGAGTACTAATAAAACTAATAAAACTAAAAACAACAACAGACTTACTTTGGGTTATCCAAGTCATATACCACTCGATCTATGATATCACTCTGATGTATTAACCTCTCAATATCTTGGGCAATTTTTGTCCTGAAATCACAAAAGAGAAGCATGACCACCAAAATTCATTATTATAGGCCAAGGCACAACTTTCTCCAAAATAAGTTTGGAATGAAAAAATGTAAAAGGATAACACTTTCTTAAAATAAAAATGATCATTCATATCAATATGTCGCAAGACAGTATCTGTATTATTAAAGCCCAAATTCTGAAAATAACCATGTAGAATACAGTTACAAGTTCAATACCTTAAAAATAAATTTTGAGGGGTGTCCAGGTGGCTGAGACAGTTAGCACCTGACTCTTGGTTTCGGCTCAGGTTATGATCTCACAGCTTCATGGGTTTGAGACCCACATTGGGCTCTGCACTGGCAGTGCTTGGGATTTTCTCTCTCTCTGACCCTTCCCAATTCAAGCTGTCTCTGTCTCTCTCAAAATAAATAAATAAACTTTATTTAAAAAAATCTTGAATGTCTTATTTATGACTTTCGACATCAAAATGGTAACAAGCCACTCTGTAGACGAAAAGCAAATAATTTTACATATATAAGAACAGCATTATTAGAAGCAGTAAAGATCCAAAAAGCCAAAAATTATATATGAAGATTCTTAAAAGCCACCATTGCCGGAATGTTGCTAAAATGCAACTGGCAACCAGCATGCGCATTTGTCAGAATCAGTGCTCTCTTCTGTGAACGGAGAGGAAATGTGGAGGAGAAGGGGACACTTGTGTCAGGAGGCAGAGCATGGACCCTGCATCTCCAGGATTCTCTAGGCCTGAGAATTCTCTAGGCCTCCCCCTGAATCAGTCCAATGAAATGGTCACCAACTGGAAAATTCCTAGAATCCTGCCACTATCCTAGAAAAAGGAGTCACAGACAGATTCCACCATCTTCCCTGTCCATAATTAAGCCAAGGAAGGCAACAATCACTGAAGGTGTCACCAAGGGTAACCAAACCAGAACAAATGTAGGTCATACAGCCAGGTGCCTGGAACTCCAGGTAGACTGGCCACAACGCTCATACTGGGAAGATGCCTACTGCTGTTATAGTCACAGTATCACTTGTCATATTATCACTTATTCTTTTTTTTTTTTTTTTTTTTTTTTTTTTTTTGAGAGAGAGCTTGAGCGGGCAAGGGACAGAGAAAGAAGGAGAGAGACAGAATCTCAAGCAGGCTTGGCACCAACAGCACAGAGCCCGATGCGGGGCTCAAACTCCTGAAACTGTGAGAATCATGACCTGAGCCAAAATCAAAATCAAGAGTCAGATGCTTAAGCGACTGAGGCACCTAGGCGCCCCTATCACTTATTCTTAAAGAGGAAGCCGATTATATGAACGGCTTTAAATTTCAAATTTGTCTGTTTCAGGTAAAGATTGGTAATACAGATTGAAACTGTGGTTTATTGATTTATTGTTAGAACAGAGTGAGGAAAGTTGCCAAAATGGTTATAATAAAATCTTAAAAATACACTAAACACTGAAAGTCTCCTGAACTTCAGGTAGATGTGAAACTAGTCTCCTGCACCAAAGATACTTCTTTGTGATTAAGCAGTCTTAACTCTCATATAGTTCAGAATTATCTCTAACAATATCAGTATAACTTTGACTTCAGAATAAGCTAAGAACCTATTCTGATAAAAAGCTAATAGTTATCAGGAAAACATTAAAAGGTGTGATAGTTAAATACAGAAAAAATATTAAAGAGGTACAACTCTAAATTTATTTTTAGTTTTATTCTACAAAAAATAACTCTTCACTGACAAGCAGTCTATCAAGAAAAAGACCCAGTATCAAAGGATTAAGATATAAATCTTTGATTTACATTCAGTGTCATAACTTTCAAATGCCAAATTCTTTCTAAAGAAACATTTTTAAAAAGTTATTAATTGCAATAATAAACAAGTCCAAAATTTATATTGCCCAGACCTTTGACAATAAAAGAGGTAGCACTCACATACATTCAGATATACCATACCAAAAAAAAAAAATGTGAGTATTCAAGTATGGGTGAATGACTAAATAAATCCTAATTATATCCATTTGTTAGAATATATCCATTTGTCAGAATAATTTATTAAATAAGGCTGAAACATACCACAAATGTGCAAATACGAATACTTACAAAAGTCTGGGTTTTTTTTTTTTTTAAAGGAAAATGGTATTAACAGGCTGATACAACACCTCAGTTCCACAGCAATGCTCCATAATATAAAACAGGGTCAGAACAGCACAGACAGCCACAGGTCAGCCATGTGTACCCGTGAGATGGATGGATAGTGTGTGGAACACTGCAGGGCCCAGGCTCTGTCTGAAAACAAACTGACTGATGCCAGGTAGGAACTAGATACTAAGGTTGTTATACCAGTTTTTCAAGAAACATCAGAAACTTGGATTTCTATGAGGAATCTCCCAAATTTTAAATGCAAAAGTCAGTAAAAACAAAACAAACAAACAAACAAAGTCTGCAAAGTGAAGCCAAAATCATGTTCAAGTTAATATGGCCTACAGGCCACTCGTTCTCAACTTCTGACACTGTATTTTAGGGTACATAGTGGCCCATGTATATTAGACTAGACCTAAAATTAACACTTTAGGAAATTACCTGCCCTTCCAGGAGCCCCCATTAATAAAGAGGAAGGTCAATCTTTTATTCAGACATGGATTTGGGTGAATCACCACAACTTCCATAAAAATAATGTCAATCCTTCCTCCCTTTCCCTCACCGGCCTATTAAAATACATGACTCTCCAGTCAAAACAAAACAATAAATATTTTCCAGATACCCTCGGGGACTATAATCTCAAATTTACTGACCTCCAATAGCTAGCAAAGACTTGGCCCAGAAGACAATAATTTATGCAGTCTGAACAATGTCCAGTGCATTCAGTCCAGTAAATGCTCTAAAGTTCGCAGGACATGCGGCCACCAGTGAAACTTTCCTTTGTTAGTTAGGTTTCCACCAGTACAGGGCAGTCTTACAGGAAACAATTTCATACATCTCACAGCTATATTTTCTGTACGAATATTATGGGCAATGTTGTTCATTACATAACTATTCCCGAGGGTCCACAGAAGATGATCTTCTTTATAGAGAACATGGTTTAACCATATGTACATGATAACTATATATAAATGATTAACAGGGTAGGCTCATGACCTAGACCAGAGTTTGACTCTTGGCTCTGCCACTTACTAGCAGTGTAACCTTGGATAAGTTAACTCAAGAATCCTAAGCTTCAGCATAGTCTTCTATAAAATAAGAGAAAGAATAGTAATTTCCTCATAGAGCTATTATACCATGAAATGGCACACTCTATATACACATATACATTCCATACGAAGTACTTGTTACTTAGTACTATGTCTGGCCTAAAAAAAAAACACTCAATGTAAGTTATCTGCTGCTGTGCCAGTACTAAGATTTCTGCTACTGTCTCCATTCCATAAGTACTTATGTTCCCCCAAGCCATTCTAAACTTAATATAAAGAAATCCAGGGGTTTGCTTTCCTTATTTTGCTTTTGCCACAATTCTTTCACCTACTTTTCAATTTTAAATTTCTGAACAGGTAATATATTGACATGGAGCAAAAATCATATGCTACATAAAAGTATAAAATGGAGACTCTCACTTTCTATACAAGCCATATCCTCCATCCATCCAGTTAACTACTTTTATTGCTCTCCCTCCACTAGCATCTTACAGCTTTTTCCATCAGTATATACAGATCTTTTTGTTTTTTTAATCACTGCATAGTATTCATACGTAAGATATACCATAATTTATTTAACTAGTTTGATTGGTGGGCACAATGCCATAACAAAAAACTTTGAACACCATTTCACAGATACGCAAATTATGTGAGTGCGTGTGTGTATGTGTGTGTGTGTGTGTGTGTGTATGTATATAATGTATATAAATTATAAATTCCCAGATGCAGGATTAACGTGTCAAAGGAAATAAGTACTGTTAATCTTGATAGACACTGTCAGGCGGCCCTCCACAAGAAGTACTATCAATTTGCAATCCCATTATTAATGTATAAGAAAACCTGTTTTGGGGGATGCAAACTGGTGCAGCCACTCTGGAAAACAGTATGGAAGTTCCTCAAAAAATTAAAAATAGAACTACCCTACGACCCAGCAATTGCCCTACTAGGTATTTATCCAAGGGATACAGGTATAGTGTTTCGAAGGGGCACATGCACCCCCCATGTTTATGGCAGCACTATCAACAATAGCCAAAGTATGGAAAGAGCCCAAATGTCCATCGATGGATGAATGGATAAAGAAGATGTTGTATATATATACAACGAAGTACTACTAGGCAATCAAAAAGAATGAAATCTTGCCATTTGCAACTATGTGGATGGACCTACAGGGTATTATGTTAAGCAAAATTAGTCAGAGAAAGACAAATGTCATATGACTTCACTCATATGAGGACTTTAAGATAAAAACAGATGAATGTAAGGGAAGGGAAGCAAAAATAACGTAAAAACAGGGACGGAGACAAAACAGAAGAGACTCTTAAATATGGAGAACAAACAGGGTTACTGGAGGGGTTGTGGGGGGGGGGATGGGCTAAATGGGTAAGGGGCATTAAGGAATCTACTCCTGAAATCATTATTGCACTACATGCTAACTAACTTGGATATTAATTTAAAAAAATAGTAAGAAATATGTGGTAGGGATGGATAAAATGCAATCAGAATTTGGTATGACATATTTAACCAGAATGACTAATATAATGTAAAAAAAAATCTTACTTTATAAAATTAATATTTACCAAGGTTGAATTGAGAACAAATCATGTTTTAGAAAGTAAGCATTTAAGGCAATATGTGCATTTACTACATGTTCATTAAAGTTTTAATTCATATTTATGTTACAGAATTTGATGAACTTACTGAAAAACAAGATATAAAATTGCTACTTTACTGGCCATAATTAGCCAAGAATGGAATTGGTTTAAAAATCCTATTCACAAAAAAAAAAAAAAAAATCCTATTCACAATAACAGAAATCCATAAAATTACTTAGGAATAAAATTCACAAAAATAGATGAGTTAAGTAAAACTACTAAAACACTTAAAATATAATAAAATCTAGAATAGAGGGAACAATTAATATTCCTAGAGATAATATTAAAAGAAAATTTATTGCAAATTGCAGTATATTACTATACATTAACAAAATACAAAATGTTAGGATAAAAAATAGTATTTATTTGTTATGTCAGAATAAATTTTCAGAACTGAAGATATTCTTTGGAAATAGTAATTGAACTTGAGAAATATTTTGCATTGTGCAGAATGGATTTTTATAGTGTACAGCCCAGCAATTCCATTTTGATATAAAATGCAAATAAATTTTCATTGAAGGAACTATGAAACATGAAAGAACATTTAAAACATAAGAATTTTTTTTCTGAAAGCAATATATTAGAAACAAACTATGTTTATCAGCAACAAAATAAATAAATTGTGAGTATACTCATACAATACTATGTATTGATTACCATGATGAACATCATAAACCTGCTATTGACTGATGAAGTTTCCAAAAGAATACTATCAGTATATTATTTACATAAAGTTTAAAAACATGAAAAACAATGCCATATAATATTTATGTATATATTTAACTATGCATATTATAAAATAATCAGAAATGTATGATAATAAGAAACATCAAATTCAACATAATTGTTATCTCTGTTAAAAGGACTTTACAAATTAAACAATGAGTGTACAGGTGTCTGGGGAAAAAAGAGAGAGAGAGAGAGAGCGACCCTGTTTCCCTCAACCTCATCAGTAAAACATGCTATCAAACTTCTAGATTTTAGGCAATTTGATATGTGGGAAATGATATCTCAGTACATTTTAATATGCATTTCTTTTATTTTGAGACAAGTTGAACATATTTCTCTGATTGTTACTGTATTTCTTTGCCATATTTTTCATTTTATTTTGATAAAAGTATTTTTGTAAAATACCTTAAATGCTTTGTAAAACAAAGCAATATGGATTATAATTTACAATGAAATACAGCTAGACAATTTTTCTAAAAACATACAGAAAGCTGGAAAGTAAAATCAAAATACTAAAAGTTATTACCTCTAAGAAATGAGACAAAGAGTGACCTTTATCCTTTCTACTTTTTCTCATGTTCTAATTTTATGGAATATGAAAACAAGAGAGATGCACCCAAAAATGCTAAGCGTACTTTATAAGAGATCAGTTTCATTTTAATTTATAAGCCAATTTAAGCCAAAAATATGGATTCAAGTAATTATCAGTATGGGATTACAATTAAAAAAAATTTTTAAGTATTTTTAAAAAATTGACATCCAAGTTAGTTAGCATATAGTGCAATAATGATTTCAGGAGTAGAATCCAGTGATTCATCCCCCATTCACATGAGTGAAGTTATATATTTGTCTTTCCCTAATTTTGCTTAGCCTAATACACTCTAGTTCCACCCACATAGTTGCAAATGGCAAGATTTCACACTTTTTGATTGCCAAGTAATACTCCATTATGTGTATATTCTTTATCCATTCATCCATTGATGGATATTTGGGCTCTTTCCATACTTTGGCTACTGTTGATAGTGCTGCTATAAACACTGGAATGCATGTACCCCTTCAAAACAGCACATCTATATCCTTTGGATAAATACCTAGCAGGGCAATTGCTGGGTCATAGGGTAGTTC
The DNA here is from genome assembly GCF_023721935.1 of Panthera uncia. NCBI lineage: Eukaryota > Metazoa > Chordata > Mammalia > Carnivora > Felidae > Panthera > Panthera uncia. The sequence goes on from NC_064807.1 coordinate 25,684,709, forward strand.
CATTTTTAATTTGTTTGAGGAACCTCCATACTATTTTCCAGAGTGGCTGCACCAGTTTGCATTCTCACCAGCAGTGCAAAAGGGTTCCTCTTTCTCTGCATCCTCACCAACATCTGTTGTTGCCTGAGTTGTTAATTTTAGCCATTCTGACAGGTGTGAGGTGGTATCTCATTGTGGTTTTGACTTGCATTTCCCTGATGATGAGTAATGTTGAGCATTTTTTCATGGGTCTGTTAGCTATTGGATGTCTTCTTTGAAAAAGGGTCTATTCATGTCTTTTGCCCATTTCTTCAATGGATTATTTGTTTTCTGGGTATTGAGTTTGAGAAGTTCTTTAGAGATTTTGGATACTAACCCTTTATCTGATATGTCATTGGCAAATAACTTCTCCCATTCTGTCAGTTGCCTTTAAGTTTTGCTGATTGTTTCCTTTGCTGTGCAGAAGCTTATTTTGATGAGGTCCCAATAGTTCATTTTCACTTTTGTTCCCCTTGCCTCTGGAGATCTGTTGAGTAAGAAGTTGCTGCGGCCGAGGTCAAAGAGGTTTTTGCCCGTGTTCTCAACTAGGATTTTGATGGCTTCCTGTCTTATGTTTAGGTCTTTCATCCATTTTGAGTTTATTTTTGTGTATCGGGTAAGAAAGGGTCCAGGTTCAATCTTCTGCATGTTGCTGTCCAGTTTTCCCAACACCATCTGCTGAAGAAACTGTCTTTATTCCATTTGGATATTCTTTCCTGTTTTGTCAAAGATTAGTTGGTCATACGTTTGTGGGTCCATTTGTGGGTTCTCTATTCTGTTCTATTCTGGTTTTGTGCCAGTATCATACCATCTTGATGATTACAGTTTTGTAATACATCCTGAAGTCCAGAATTGTGATGCCTCCAGCTTTGGCTTTCTTCCTCAGGATTGCTTTGGCTATTCACAGTCTTTTCTGGTTCCATACAAATTTTAGGATTGTTTGTTCTAGCTCTGTGAAGAATGCTGGTGTTATTCTGGTAGGGATTGCATTGAATATGTAGATTGCTTTGGGCAGCATCAACAGTTTAACAGTGTTTTTTCTTCCAATCAATGATCATGGAATATTTTTCCATTTTGTGTGTGTGTGTGTGTGTGTGTGTGTGTGTGTGTCTTCTTTAATTTCTTTCACAAGCTTTCTATGATTTTCAGTGTATAGATTTTTCACTTTAGTTAGGTTTATTCCTAGGTATCTTATGGTTTTTGGTGCAATTGTAAATGGGATAGATTCCTTGATTTCTTTCTGCTGTTTCATTATTGGTGTATAGAAATGCAATCACTTTCTGTGCACTGATTTTATATCCTGTGACTTTGCCGAATTCATGGATCAGTTCTAGCAGGTTTTTTGGTGGAATCTTTTGGGTTTTCCATATAAAGGATCTGCAAAGACTGAAAGTTTGACTTCCTCTTTGCTGATCTGGATGCCTTTTATTTCTTTGTGTTGTCTGATTTCTGAGGCTAAGACTTTCGCTACTATGTTGAATAACAGTGGCAAGAGTGGACATACCTGTTGCGTTCCTGACCTTAGGGGGAAAGCTCTCAGTTTTTCCCCATTGAGGATGATATTAGCATTGGGTCTTTCATATATGGCTTTTATGATCTTGAGGTATGATCCTTCTATCTTTCCTTTCTTGAGGGTTTTTATCAAGAAAGGATGATGTATTTTGTCAAATGCTTTCTCTGCATCTTTTGAGAGGATCATGTGGTTCTTGTCCTTTCTTTTATTACTGTGATGTATCACAATGCCTTGCGTGTATTGAACCAGCCCTGCATCCCAGGTATAAATCCCACTTGATCGTGGTGAATAATTCTTTTAACGTATTGTTGGATCCAGTTGGCCAGTATCTCATTGAGAATTTTTGCATCCATGTTCATCAGGGAAATTGGTCTGTAGTTCTTTTTAGTGGGGTCTCTGTCTAGTTTTGGAATCAAGGTAACACTGCCTCACAGAATAAGTTTGGAAGTTTTCCTTCCATTTCTATTTTTTGAAACAGCTTCAAAAGAACAGGTGTTAACTCTTCTTTGAATGTTTGATAGAATTCCCCTGGGAAGCCAACCAGCCCTGGACTCTTGTTTGTTGGGAGATTTTTGATTACTAATTCAATTTCTTTACTGGTTATGGGCCTGTTTTAAAGTTTTTATAGCTTCCTGTTTCAGTTTTGGAAGTTTATGTTTCTAGAAACTTGTCCATTTCTTCCACATTGCCTGATGGGCATATAATTGATCATAATATTCTCTTATTATTGTTTGTATTTCTGCAGTATTGGTTGTAATCTCTCATCTTTTATTGATTTTATTTATTTAGGTCCTTTCCTTTTTCTTTTTGATCAAACTGGCTAGGGACTCATCAATTTTAATAATTCTTTCAAAGAACCAGCTCTTGATTTCACTGATCTCTTCTATTGGGGGGGGGGGTTGTTTGTTTTGGGTTTTTGTCTTTTGGGGGTTTTTTGTTTTGTTTTGTTTTGTTTTTTGGTTTCAACAGCATTGTTTCTGCTCTAATCTTTATTATTTCCCCTATTCTGCTGGTTTGGGGTTGTTTTTACTCTTCTTTTTCCAGCTCTTTAAGTTGTAAGGTTAGGTTTTGTATCAGAACTTTCTTCCTTTTTTAGGAAGGCCTGAATTGCTATATACTTCCCTCTTATGACCATCTTTGCTGCATCTCAGAGGTCTGGGGCTGTGGGTGTTAGCATTTTCATTGGCTTCCATGTACTTTTTAATTTCCTCTTTAACTTCTTGGCTAAACCATTCATTCTTTAGTAGGATGTTCTTTAATCTCCAAGTATTCTTTTTCTTTCCAAATTTTTTCTCGTGTTTTTGAGTTTCATAGCGCTGTGGTGTGAAAATATGCACAGTACAATCTCAATCTTTTTGTACTTGTTGAGGGCTGATTTATGTCCCAGTATGTGATCTATTCTGGAGAATGTTCCATGTTCACTTGAGAGGAATGTGTATTCTGCTGCTTTAGGATGAAATGTTCTAAATATATCTGTTAAGTCCATCTGGTCCAGTGTGTCATTCAAGGCCATTGTTTCCTTGTTGATTTTCTGCTTAGATGATCTATCCATTGTTGTAATTGGGTGTTGAAGTCCCCTACTATTATGGTATTATTGTCAATGAGTCTTTATTAAAGCGTTTACATTTGTGATTAACTGATTTATATATTTAGGTGCTTCCACATTAGGTGTATAAATGTTTACGATTGTTAGATCTTGGTGGATAGACCCCTTAATTATAATGCATTTATCTCTTGTTACAGTCTTTATTTTAAAATCTAGATAGTCTGATATAAGTATGGCTACTCCAGCTTTCTTTTAGTGACCGTTAGCATGATAAATGGTTCTCCATCCCCTTATTTTCAATCTGAAGGTGTCTTTAGGTCTAACGTGGGTCTCTTGTAAATAGCATATAGATGGATCTCGTTTTCTAATCCATTGTTACCCTTTGTCTTTTGATTGGAGTGTTTAGTTCACTGACATTTACAGTGAGTACTGAAAGATATGAATTTATTGCCAGTGTGTTGCCTATAGAGTTGGAGTCTCTGGTGATGTTCTCTGGTGCTTTCTAGTCTTTGCTGCTTTTGGTCTTTTTTGTTTTGTTTCATCTTTTCTCCCCTCAGAGAGTCTCCCTTAAAATTTCTTGCAGGGCTAGTTTAGTTGTCACAAACTTCTTTAGTTTTTGTTTGTCTGGGAAATTTTTCTCTCTCCTATTTTGAGTGACAGCCTTACTGTAGAAATAATTCTTGGCTGCATATTTTTCCGATTCAGCACATTGAATATATCCTGCCACTCATTTCTGGCCTGCCAAGTTTCTGTGGATAGGTCTGCTGCAAACCTGATCTGGCTTCTCTTATAGGTTAAGGACTTTTTTTTTCCTTGTTGCTTCCATAATTCTTTCCTTGTCTGTGTATTTTGTAAATTTGACTACGATATGCCTTGTTGATGGTTCTTGTTGAATCTAATGGGAGTTCTCTGTGCTTCGTGGATTTTGATATCTGTGTCTTTCCCCAGGTTAGGAAAGTTTTCCACTCTGATTTGCTCACATAAACCTTCTACCCCTTTTTCTCTCTCTTCATCTTCTGGGACTCCTATGATTCTGATGTTATTCCTTTTTAATGAGTCACTGAGTTCTCTAAATCCTATATTGTGCTCTTTTGCCTTAGTTTCCCTCTTTTTTTCTGCTTCATTATTCTCCATAATTTTGTCTTCTCTATCACGGATTTGCTGCTCTACTTCATCCATCCTTGCCGCCATGGCATCCATTCAAGATTCCATCTCTGTTATAGCATTTTTAATTTTGTCCTGACTAGATTTTACTTCTTTTATCTCCGCAGAAAGGGATTCTATGCTTTTTTTCAACCCCAGCTAGTATTCTTATTATAGTGATTCTAAATTCTAGTTCAGACATCTTGCTTGTATCTGTGTTAAGTCCTTGGCTGTCATTTCTTCCTGTTTTTCTTCAGGGGTGAATTCCTTCTTTTCATCATTTTGGAGAAAGAGAATGAACAAAATTTTTAAAATTTATAAATTAAACACAACACAATCAAATAAAGGAAGACAGGTGTGTTTTGGTCTGGTTGTTTAAAGAAGCTTGACAGAATAGAGAAAAAAGGGAAAGAAAAGAGAAAAAGAAAAAAAATTTAAAAAATTTTTAAAAATGTATACAATGAAACAGAATAAAATGAAGTAAAATGGAATGAAAAGTTTACAAAAAAATACAGTAAAAAAAATTTAAATGTTTTTATAAAAACAAAACAAAAATACATTTTCCTCTTTTTGTATCTAAGAATAAGAAAAGAAAAAGAGAAAAAAATGAACAGATGGGCCAGCGAACAGAATGAAATTACAGTCAGTTTCCCCTAGAAGTCAAACTATGAAGCATCTTATAGCCTGTACACTAAGCAGGCAGGAAAACTTGTGGTCGTCCTCCAGGGCTTAATTGGTGCAATTGGACAGGGCTTGGTGTAATGGCTCCATTCTCCACTAGGTGGTGCTGCTTAGCTTACTGGGGTGGATCAATGTGGGCACATGCAGGGGTATGTGCCAATGAGGTGAAAATGGTGTCACCCAGTTTCCCAGTCACTAGCATCAGAACTCTGTGCTCTCCCCAGGCAGCCATCAGGCAGCTCTCCTTTGTTTCCAGCTTTTGTCCACTCCCTGCTTCTACGCTGTCCATGACCAAGCCATCAACCTGCCAGGCAGCACCTTTCTCTCAAATTTTATCTCAGATGGGGCTGTTTTTCCAAACACCTCACTTCCGAGGGCCCTGCAGCTTTGACCTACTCAGACCTTCTGGGGGAGGGCCTCGCTGAGCAATGGCCAGGTGCTGGCTTGCCCCCAGGACCACTTGCACGACCACACCACTGCAGAGACCCAGAGACTGCCTCTGGGTGCCAGCCTGCCCCAGAAAAAGTTTGTGAGATCATGTAGCAGCAGTGGTTCAAGGGACTATGGCAAATCACAACACACACAACTGGCACAAGGCTTCACTGCACCCTAGCGTCCTTGTTCCAACACCAGCAAACGTTGCTGTTCTCTGGGACCTTTTCCCATGGGGTCGCCACACAGTCTCCACCAAATGTACTCCCAGCAGGGGAACTGTCTCTCCCCATGTGGCCCAAAGACCCCTCACACCTCTCTGTCTGCTCCTGGGGATTCATCCTTCCCACCAGAGCACTGCCAGGTATCTATCTGGCTGCGGAGTTTCTGACTCTGCACTCTCCTGTTTATAGAGTCCTAATGGTATTGAAACTCTCTCCTTTCTTCTTTCTCCCTTTCTTGTTCACACCCTTGTGGGTACTTCCACCCTTTCTCTTTCTCTCCAGCTGCTTTGAGGGGGAGTGCTTTTCCTATACTCTCTCGCTATCTCTGTCCTCTCTCTGCAAACAAAAACAGCTCCCTACCCTCCACAGCTTCTCTCCCCACCCGTTCACCTCTCCACGCCAGGTACCTGCCAAGGTCCGTGGCTCAAGTTATACAGTTGTTGTGTTAATCCTCATATCAATTTTCTAGGTGTGCAAAATGGTTTGCTGCTGATCTAGTTGCATCTCAGGGACAAGAGAAGCAGAGAGCTTCCATGCTGCTCAATCATCTTGGCTCCACCACACAAAATCCCAAATTTTTAAGTATTAATGTACTATCTACATTGAGATATGAATCTTATAATGGGTTTTTCCCCTTCCAAATGAGGTGGAGAAATTTTTAGTGAAGTTTTATTCATTTATTGTGTTTAAAAAGATTAATGAATAAAAGATCAGTGATAATCATAAAGCAGAAACTCAAAGTAACAAAAACATATTTTCACCAAGTAATTTTAAGAAGTCTAATGCTTCCTTTTTCTGAAAATGATCCTTATTAATTTTGACATTATTCATTTACGGTGTTACTACATTTGAATAAGAACTGGCCTAAAAGTTAGCAAATAATTTACAAAATGCTATCATTTGCCCAAAAAATAACTTGCAGAAGACAAGGCAAATAAGATAAGCAAACCAGAAACAATACCCTCAATGTAGGACTTCAGAAAAAGCAGCATTTCTGACTACTCAGAAATCCTTACTACCTGGCCGATATTGAGTATTTTATTGCAAATACAGAACCATAAAGCCTTCAGACTATGTAGCTACTGGGGTGAAGCAAACTTTTCCTTCAAGGATCAGTTAGTATATATTTTAAGTTTTGCAAGCCACATGTCTCTATGACAACTATTTAACTTTGCCATTGTGGTACCAAAACAGCCAGAGATCATAAACAAATAGAAATGGCTGTGTTCCAAAAAAAAAAAAAAAAATCTTTATTTATAAACACAAATATGAATGTCATGTAATTTTCATGTGTCACAAAATGTTATTTTCTTTGGATTTTTTTTTGAACCATTTAAACACATAAAAACCATTCTTAGCTTGTGGGATGAACATAAACAGGCTATGAGCTGTATCTGACACAATGAGCCATAGTTTGTTAACCATGGTCAAGGTGAATGAAAAACTTTTTTGATCATGACCTGTAAGAAATACATTTTAAAAATCACAGCCCTGGGGCACCAAGGTGGTTCAGTCAGTTAAGCATCTGACTCTTGGTTTTGGCTCAGGTCATGATCTCACAGTTCATGGGAGCCCTGCATCAGGCACTATGCTGTCAGCACAGCCTGTCTCCCTCTCTTTCTGCCCCTCACCCGCTCACGTTCGCTCACTCTCACTCACTCTCTCAAAAATAAACATTAAAAAAAACTCACATCCCTGCATACATGTGAGCATGCGCGCGCGCACACACACACAACCCCACACACCCCCAAAGGTTTATGAAACAATACGTTGCTGCACTACGTGTGACACAGCTACTTTCTCTTATAATACTGGGTACTAATGGGTGTCAATCCACAGTCTGGAGAGAAAATTGGTATCTAGAGAAATTAAGTTATTTTGCTCAAACATACACACACAGAATCAGTGGGACAGCCAAGTCTAGGATCCAAACATTCTGACTTGCTTTTCAGAATACCCCATCCTGCTAGGACACACCACACTGACTCATCACTCTTATCAAGTCAAATTCACTGGTTCCAGTATGGCTGCTACATATGTGTGTTCTTCCAGTCTTAATGTCACTTGAAGGAACAAATGCAGCTCCCCCACAGTTCTTGTGGGCATCTCCTAAGGAGAAACTGAGAAGGCAAACATGAGCAGGCCAAACTTTGTCCCCATCACCGCAACTGTTCTCAGGGCTGCAACTCTGAACAGTGCAGTGTGTGATGCAACCAGTGGATGCCTGGGCACATGCCCACTCCCACACATCTTTCCAGCAAAGTGAGTCCCTGTTCTGATGCTATGTTGTATGTGATTCCATAGCTGTGGGGTCAAGCAGCCAACTGGTAGCATTAAACGTATACTAAGTTGCTAAGTAAAATGATTAATTTATACTATACATTAAATATTTAAAAAATCAATAAGATACAGTTGTTGCTTTAAAAAAGCCTACAGTCCAAGGAAAATCAAATGCCCACAGCAGTGTCTTCCTTTTATCATTACATACTATACTTGTAAGTGCATGTACATGGTTTTAGGTACTGGTAAACCATCATCACAAAACCCTAAAATAATCACTGAAAATAGTCAAGTTGCACCACAAATGTACTTATATGCCAAATATTACTAGTTGGCAATAATGAATACTATTTGTAATTTCTAAAATTAACTGGCAAGATTTAAGAACTATAGCTACTGTTTTTATGAATCCCATATTTTCAACCTGAGTATTTCTAATTTCAATTTTTATAACAAAATAATACTGTCCACATCTCTTTTTAAATCATACAGATTTAGATATATCTAAATCAAGTTCAAATTAAAATCAAATTACTAAATAAATATATATTACTACTAATATTTATTGAAAGTTAGTAAATAATCTGTACTTTCGGATTCCATATGAATAAAAAATTTCTAAATTTCTAAACTGTCCTATGGTCAGGTTTATTATGTTGGCTTCATCTGAATAAGTAACGAGCTTAGAAAATACAGTAACCCATAAGGACCATTTTAAAACAGTGCAAAATTTCCAAAGCAGGATAAAAAATTATAATAACTTTAATTCAGAGTACTTTTCTTCCTAAATACCAAAGCAGTTTTTTGAAGTACGTCTTATATTCTGACAATGGTCCTGCTTAAAAAGAAAGAAGAAATCTGAAACTCACCTTTGTACACCGTAAGGTCTTTCTAAGATAGGCTCTTTGAATGGAGGTGGAATGTGACCAAAATAATCAGGATAAGCCACCTCTGAATATTCTGGGACAGACTTTGTATTTTTCACAATCTCAATATAGAGATCTGAGTCGTGGAGTGTGGGTCCATCTGAGACTTCCACTGATGTCTGTTCCACTGATGAAGTAGACTCTGTATCTTCATCATCCTCAGTTTCAACTCCAGTACAACAAAGCTTCCCTAGCTGAACTGTTCTTCCCTCAAACAGAACATTTCCACAAGCAGCCATGTGTGGACAAGATTTAGTGCACGTAAGGACAGTGAGAGGGAGACTGTAGTCCTTCTTCCCTCCTGCGGTAAAACCCGGGCCTGTCTGAGAAGGAAGATTCTGCAACGTAATTCGGTCCAATGCCTTCACAATATCATTGTTTAGGCCCTGGGTGGAAGAAATAGTTCTATTTTGATCACCCGGCTGCTGTTGTGATGTTCTGCCATTATCTTTCATATCTTCTTTTGCCAGATCCATACAGGTAGGTTTCTTATCACCTTCGTCTCCTTTAGGAGACACATGCACCTTCCTTACAACTCCTTTTCTTAAATTGCCTGAATTTCCAGATGCTTCCTCTCCAGCTGTAGGAACAACAATAGGGCCGCGTACTTTCCCCTCAAATACAAAAGGCTTTGGTTCTTTGGAGATTAAATCATAGTCCTTTGAAAATAAAAAAGACATATGATCTTTTAGCTGTAAATATTAAAATGTATTAATAAAATTAAGACTATATTCATTGCATATGCTGCTTCAGAATCTAACATTTGAAAATTATAAAGATGGAGCGCCTGGGTGGCTCAGTCGGTTGAGCATCCGACTTCAGCTCAGGTCATGATCTCACGGTCTGTGAGTTCGAGTCCCCCATCAGGCTCTGTGCTGACAGCTCAGAGCCTGGAGCTGCTTCGGATTCTGTGTCTCCCCTACCCACCCACCTCCCTGTTTCTCCCCCACTCACACTCTGTTTCTCTCTCTCTCTCTCTCTCTCTCTCAAAGATAAATAAATATTAAAAAAAAAATTTTTTTTAAAAGGAAGCACAACACCCAAACTGTTACTTCAACAACTACAGTGTCTGTTTTGTACCAACCAATGTTTCAGGCTCTTAAGGCCCATCCATCAGCTTAAAAACAAAAACAAATCTTCTTCCCTCCTGCCGCTTACATTCTTTGATGGAAGGAAGGGCGAGGACTGTCAACACAAGTAACAAACATGACACAAATATGAAAACTTAATAGACTAAAGTGTTAATAGCAAGAAGAGGGGGGAGTTGGGTACTGTGGATGGCGAGTGCCAGAGGGAGGAAAAGTGGGCTGCAATTTTAAATGCCATGGATTAGGGAAGCCTGAGAAGATGATACATAAGCAAAGGCAGGAAGGACTGCCACCCACACGCCCTAGAGAAGAAGGGTGCTTGGTGTATGCAGAGAACAGCAAGGAGGTTAGGATGGCTGGAACAGAATGAACAAGATGGATTCTAAGATGTAAAAGAGGACCAGATACTGTAGGGCTTGGCAGGCTATTGTAAGAATTTTGGTTTTTACTGTGAATGACACTGGGAGCCAGTGGAGGGTTTAGGGAAGAGGAGTGCCATGACACAGGACTTACACTGATAAAAAAAAAAACAAAACAAAATAGAACCTGTAAGTACAGAGTGTCTTAACCACCTGCAGTACAGGGTTTCTTAACCAAAGGGGTAAGACATTTGATCTAAATAATTATTCTTTGGTTTTGGTTCTATGTTTCAGGGGCCGGGGCTAGCAAGATAGGGGGCACCATCTTGTGCACGGTAAGATGTCTAGCAGCAACCCTGGCCTCCCTCCTCTGTACACGCTAGATGCCAACAGTATCCTCACCCATTTGTGATCGCCCAAAATGTCTCCAGACATTGTCAAATATCCCCTGGAGACAAAATCATCCCAGTTGAGAACCACTGCTCTAGTGTCCTTCTGAGAACAGACTAAGGAGGGGAGAGTAGAAACAGAGGACAAATTAAGAGTCTGGGCAAGTTGGTAAGAGGGGGTTGGATTCTAAATGCACCATGAGGCAGAACTGACATGATACTGTAAAAGACCAGATACAGGACAGAAGGGACAGAGAGGTATCATACATGGTGCCCAAGTGTTTGCCTGAATAAATGAAAAGCATCAGGAGTTTAGCTCTGAGATGTTAAGTGTGAGCTATTCACAGCTAGTCAAGCGTGTAAAGTAGGCAACTGGACATATATGAGTCTAGAATTCAGAAGAAATGCCCATCCAGAAGATTTAAATCTGGGAATCATTAGCATACAGATATCATTTCAAGCCATGAGGCTGGAGATCTTCAATGAAAAGAACTAGAGAAGAGAAGAAGACTGAACTTTGGGTCACTATCATCTACAGAGGTTGAGGGGATGAAAATAAAGCTTTAGAGGAGATGGAGAAGGAAAAGCCAGTCGGGAAAGACAAACACCAGGAAAGAAAAGTGTCCTGGAAGCCAAGTTTAAAAAAAGGATGTCACTGACAGGTCAAGTAGCCTTTTCTCTTTTTACACTTACAAAAATATTTTTTGTGTCTATATCTTATGTAGACTCTACCAAAGAAATATACCACAACTGATTTAACTTTTATTCTACTGTTGGGCATTAAATTTTTTATTCAACAGAGGATTTAAACAAACATATAAACAAAGTATATATTTAAGCCATTTCCAAAATTTTGCTATTATAAAAAAATCTCTAAAGAACATCTTTTTGCATAAAACTTTTTGTTTAGGATGACGTCCTAAGCACTGAAATGGAATTACAGGGTCACATAACTATAATCAATTTTAATGTTTAATACAAATTCTCCAAATACTCTCCAAAATACTTATCCAAGTGTACATTCCCAGTACCTGTGTATGAGATTATCTATTTCAACTGCTCTCTTCCTTGCCAACATCAAGTACTATAGTTTTAAAACACTTTTCCAAAAGGGACAGATAAGAAGTACTGTCTAATACTATTTTAATTTGAATTTCCCTATGAGAAAAGAAAAAAAAAAAAATCTATACATCTGTTAACTGGTTTAATCCTTCATACGTAATTTATTTGTTCTTGAAATACAGGGTTTTTCTTATATTGCATAAATTCCTACATTACACACACAAACACCCCAATCCTCCATGTAACCTATCTTTGCAAATATTTTTCTGAATTTGCAATTCATCTTTTAACTTTAGCTTCTTTATACACATTATGTGGTAAAAATTAAGAATCTTTTCCTTTGTGATTCATTCTTTAAATGCCCACTGCATATAAACCAAGGACCTTAAGACGATTCACTCTCAGCCCCTACACAATGTCTAATCCAAGGAGATTAGACAGTGGAGGCACAAAGGAGGTGGTAGAGGTAGGTGGCTCTCCATTAAAAGTGTTGAAAGCAAGTAAACTTGCATTTAAAGACTAACATACAAAGAACACTGCTACATAAGTGGTATTTTGTATTGAGATGTCATTTTGATCCAGGATGTTACTTCAGTATCAAACTCAGTATGCAGCACCTGAAGCTTTTCCATAAACAAATAGGGGTATAATATGAAAGCTGCTTTTCTTAAAGAGTAAAAGTACATTCCATGTACATAAATGCATTTAAAACAGTAAGTTGAGGCAAACAGTTAAGAGGTTTTATTCTTAGAACAGTAAGTTAACCATAAATATTTTAATGTTAGTTTACTCATCTATGATCTGGGGTCATGCTGAAGTGAGAAAACGTCCCCCTAAGTACAATTGAATGCATGAAGGAAAAAAAACCACTAAAAATAGTAATTTCATCTACAATCTTCAGATCACCCTTATAATGTATTATGGGCCCATTTCTCCTGAAATACCTTAAACTGAAGTGGTCTCCCCTTTTTTGGAGCTTTTGTAGTTAATTTTAATTTTGACTATGGTTTGGAAAAGAGGGGTTGCCTATTTAGATAGGAAGGCTAGTTTTTCCATAAAACAAATGTTTATTTTATGTTAAAGATACCACTGTACTTGTTTTACACTATTTGTATACATGTGGTGGTATTAATGCTGAACTGTAAAATATAAAATTATAATGTGATCCTGTAATTCTAAAAAACAAGAGCAACAAAAACTCTGTTTGAAATACGGTGGGCTAGATATCCACCCACAGAAACACTTACAATTGTTGGATATTAAAATATTTTAAGTACCACAACAAGTGGTAAGACAGCAAAAATAAAGAGCAAAGGGTAAATGATGACGGGATCCCAAAGTGGTAAGACTAAATGGCCTTCACTTGGAAAATATCTGCTAAAACAGGAGACCTGGGGGTTTAGGTTTTCCCATTTCAGAGTATAAAGAATAGAAGACTATCCCAGAACCTGCATAAGGTGGGGACTCTACCAGAAGATCCTTCTCCCATAAAGATGAAACCCCCAGAGAACTAACTTTCGATATGGGGGCCCTAAAAATACCCCCACCAGAAAACAAACAGCAAGGAAAACCAACTGTCTCAAACCTGGGCACTAAGAGAATGAAAAATATCACTACCCATAAGTTATAAATTGATATCAAAAGCCTGCCATCACATCACACAGACTGCAGCCTGAACTCACGTATCTGAGTGGTCCAAAAACCCTTCAGAAGGAATGTAACCTATTAAGAGTGCCTGTCAAAAGTAATAAACAACAACTTCTGGAGTTTCCGCATAAGTTCCACAAACAGAATTGTAAAGAAAATGACCAGCTCATAGGGAAAAAAACAAAAACAAAAATACAACTAAATGAAAAATTAAACAAGTAGAAGAGAAGGAACTAAAACAAACAGATGTGGAAAAAGACCTGCAAGAACTTCAGACACTAATATTATAACACTAATTAAATGACTATATTTAATATGTTCAAAGAAATAAAAGACAAGAAGCAAGAAGTTTAACAATGATGAAACAGATTTTTTTTTAAACCTTCCAAACCCCCCCGCAAAAAAACAAATCTGGATGCCTAGTGGATGCTTGTAACAACCAATCAGAGCCAAAAATAAAATTAGGGAACTGGCAGACTGTTTTAAGGAATGTAGTTGACTATAGCATAGAGAAAGAGAAGGAAAACATGAAAAAGAGTTAAAAGATACGGGAAGAAAGTAAAAAAGTCTATGTCTAGGGGCACCTGGGTGGCTCAGTCGGTTGAGTCCAACTTCGGTTCAGGTCATGATCTCACAGTTCATAGGTGTGGGCTCGAGCCCCGTGTCAGACTCTGTGCTGACAGCTCAGGGCCTAGAGCCTGCTTCAGATTCTGTGTCTCCCTCTCTCTCTGCTCCTCCCCCTGTTCGTGCTCTGTCTCTGTCTCTGTCTCTGTATCTCTCTCTCTCTCAAAAATGAATAAACATTAAACAAAAAAGTTTTTAAGTCTACATCCAATTAGTAATGCCAAAAGAAAAGAGAGAAGAAAAGGGAAAGAGGCAGTATCTGAAGGAGAGAGAGAGTTTTTCCAAACCCTAAACGAAAACAACTCAGAGATTCCAAAACACAGCAAATCCCATATAAGATTTAAAAAAGAATACCTGCCCTTAGTCAACATTATTGGGAAACTGCAGAGCAGGAAGCTAAAGAAATGATCTTGAAAGTCACCAGAAACAATGTGTTGTACAGTGAAAACATACACTTCCTATACATACTACCCAGCAATTTCACTCATAGGTATCTACCCAAGAGAAATGAAGGCAAATTTCCACAAAAAGCTTTTTACACAGGTGCTAATCTCAATTTTATTCACAGTGGACCCAAACTGCAAGCATTCCAATACTCATCAAGTGAACAGATAGAGAAACCATGGTACATTCATACAATGAAATATTACTTAGCAATAAGGAAAGAGCCACTGATATACACAGTAACATCAGTGAACCTCAAAACCATAAGATGAGCACAGAAACCTTACACCAGAGCACATTCATGCAGGATTGCAGTGACGAGAAGTTCTAGAACAGACAAATTAACCTACAGTGACAGAGAGCAGATCAGCTGTTACCTGGGCAGGAGATGAAGAGACTGACCACACAGGGGCCCAGGGAGATATCTGGGGTGACAGAAAGAATTTCATTATCTTGGCTGGGTGGGTAGTTGCACAGTAATTCGTCAAAACTCACTGGACTTAAAGATGAGTATTTACTGCATATAGATTATATTTCAATATTTCAATAAAGCTGATTCCTAAAAATTAGCCAGAGAAAGAAACTAACTTCAAGAATGATTACAAAGTAAAAGCGCTTTTAGAGACACACTAAAAGGTGTATTTCAGGCAGAAGGAAAGTAATTCAGACTAAAGGTCTGAGAAACAATAAGAAATGAAAAACAAAATAGTAAAAATGTGAGTAAATCTTAAACACTGAATGTAAAGCACAAAGCAGTACCATACACAATGATTTTTTAAAAGCTAGAGTTAAAATGTAAATTAAAAGTGTATACACTGGTTTGGGAGGTGATGATACTTAAAAGTATTCCAAGTTTCCCCTTGTAATTAAGAGAAAAAAGAAAGGTCCTGATTAACTTCTGAATAGTAAAAACTTACATCAAGAGTAACTAGAATTTCTGCATGTATGTCAATACTCAAACTTATACTTTAAAGGAATGGAGTTTATTATATGTAAATTACACCTCAATAGAGCTGATTAAAATAAAAAATAACAAGACTAGAGCTTTCAAATGAATAAGCGTGAAAAAGTGAAACAAAAAACAGTCAATCCAAATGAAGGCCAAACAAAAGACAAAGATACAGAGATGAAACAAAATCTGATCTCATAAATATAAATCTAAATAGAGTAATAGTTATATGTAAATGAACTGAATGCTCCAGTTAAATGGCAGCCTCAGACTTTTTAAAAATCCAACTGTATGCTGTTTAAAAGATACATGTCTAAAGATATCAAAAAGTTCAAAGCAAAAGGCTTTAAAAAGATACCGGGCAGCTCATCAAAATTAATTTAGCTACATTAATAACTTTCTAAACTTTTTTGCCTTAAATGTCTTAGAGACTTTATAGTATCAATAACTTTATAACCATTAACAGTTCATTTCAGAGGGAACAGAAATCAATATATACTCGTATGCCTCCAAAAACATTTAACAAAACTGACCTACAAAACGGAGACGCATTTGCAATCACAGCGAGAAATTTCTAACACATTTTTCACAGTAATTGATAGCACTGGAATAAAAAGCCTTAAGTACAGAAAAGATCTTCTCAACATGATGAACAATCCTGTCACAGTGTCCAAACCCACAACCGTGCCTAACAGGTGCAGAATTATTTTCAAGGGTACAAGAAGTAGTAACAAAAATTGACTAAATTCAAAGCCATAAAAGAAGCCTCAAAAAATTCAAGAGATTCTAATCATAAAGAATGTCCTCTTCTGCCACAGTATGCCAGATAAATAAAAAGATAAATACAAAATTGGGAAAGCCAACTTTCACATTATCAACAGATGAAAGAAAAAAATCATAATGGAAATAAAGTTTCCAAACAAAGTTAATGAAAATACTAAATATCAAAACATGTGTAATGTAGCTAAAACAGTAATTAGAGGGAAATCTGTAGCTTAAAATTTTAAATACAGTACTAAAAAAGAAGACTAAAAATTACTGGATGCCTATCTTAAAATAATAATATAACAAAAAAGAGCAAAAGCAGGAAAATCAAGAGATGACACTGTGAGCCTACCATTTAGAAATATGGGGATTAGTGTCAAAAACATGCTAAAAGTGATGGTAGGAAACAGTAGTGGGAAAGGGACCCAGTTTTTCCTGATTAAATTAGGTAAAGCTATGTGACTCTTTAAACTCTGTCCATACATAACTTTAATAAAAATTTAAAACCAAAATAAGAAGAGGAAAAAAAGAAAAACAAAAGTAACAGAAGTCCATATGGTAACCGTCATCATGCCACCACAAATACATGAAAAAAGAGCCGTGACAATTCAGAATTTTGACACTTCCCATATTCTGCCATTAAGAAACAAAAGCAAATAAAACTGTAACTGTCACTATGAATAAATAATCATAGTTTTAAAAAGGTCCCTCAAAAGTCTGTTGATAATTACTTTAACACTTCTACAAGTTGCCTTCAAATGTATTCAATTTGCCTCCATCTGGCCACTGAATAGTAGCCTTAACACATCTGGAAGCAAAGTGGGTGGTGTTCAGAATTCTAACAAATGCACCAAGTAATTTTAAACTCCAATGGTTGATACTGAAAATGACATGTAAATCCAAATGGAAAAAGTCATTTAAAAAGTTGAAATTAATTTCATTTGTGTTTAATATCTCATGATCTGCCAGTATCTGATAAGATGATGGCTGAAAAAATTCTTTGAAACACTTCTTATCTGGAACCAACCAATATTTTTAATTCTCTAAAATGTATCACTTAAATACTGCTGCTTAGATACAGCTCCAACACACAATTCAAAAAATAGAGATTAATGTATCCTAAAGATGCATTCATCTGAAATTTAAAAATGAGAAAGACAGTCAACTGCCAACACAGCTACTTTAGAAATAACTGTCCAGTTGTGTAAGTAAAAGACCATGTGCTATTCCTGTAACACACGCCACAGAAATACAGTTAACTATTCTACACTATACTTGGTGGCAAAATAGAGAACACATGGATAAATACGTATTGACTGAAATACTTGAAATAGCTTCTTTTGCTTACACATAATAAAAAGGAGTAAGTTACTTGGGAAGACTTTTCAGAGCACTTACACTCTGACAAACCCGTCTTTACCATCCGGCCCTGGCCAAGTCAGACCACAAGTAGGAACCCACTTCTATGAGCAGCCAAACTAAAGGACAAGCTGACCAGCTGTTAGGTGCCAAGCAGGAAACCATCAAGGGTAGCCTATTCTGGGTGATGAATTAACAGGCAGATATACAAGAACTCACCATCGTAGCCTACAAGAAAGAAGTAGCCTGCGAAAGAATGAGAACCAAAATCCTGGCCTTGACACCCGTTAAAAAATTATTTTTCTTTATTCACACATCAAAACTCCTACCATTTTTAATCATGTTATATAGTTCCTATACACACACAGAAAAGAAAGAAGAAATTCCTTCCCCAAATTCCTTCTGCAGTATTTTTCTGCTTTGAGGTAGCACTATCTGTCACCTCCCAGGTGTTATTTTTAAGCAGTTCTTAGCTGGGCACAAAGATGTTTAAAGAACAGCCATACATCTAGTAGGTTCAGTACCCTTTCCCAAACGCCTCCTCCTGTCTTCTTCTTTTTCTCTTTTTGACAAATACCATTCTCCTTTACTCCTGCCTTCTTTCTAGTCCGCCTGATTTTAGAGTACCTTCCAACATCCCTCAAATCTTTGCGAGCACCGAGGAAATGGCGGGGGTGCAGGGGGCGGCGGGGAGCAACTAGAGGCTGTTCCTATTGCGTCCCAAGCTCGTTAAGATCCCAAAGAGAACCCTGAAGAATGAGCACAGTGAGTGTCAACACCACTACCCCGGATTGTTTCTGATACGCACAGTACATACAGTACAGTGCTGTATACGTATTTTCTCTTCCTTATGATTTTCTTAACGACATTTTCTTTCTTGTAGCTTGCTGTATTTGTACGAACCCGGTATACAATACATACAGCATACAAAATGTGTTCATCAACTGCTTCTATTATCAGTAAGGATTCCAGTCAACAGGAGGCTATTAAGTAGTTAAGTTTTGGGGGAATCAAAAGTTATACATGCACTTTTTACTCCGTTCAGAGACTGACACCTCCAACCCCCACATTTTTCAAGGATCAACTGTTTTTCTTTTTTTTTATTTCTCATACATAACTTCATATTAAAGTCTTTTTCTTTAGGCAACTAAGAATTATAATGGAAATAAATGGGTTTATGGGGTATGGGGCTTGTAGTAAGAGCTGAATAAATCTGAGATTATCTGGTTCACCCTTTATTTTACAGTTTAAGATTCTGGGCAATTTCAGGGACTTACTCAAGGACCCACCACAGGCAGGCAGCTGAGTGGGAATAAGAAACTAAACCTACTAATCACCATCAATTCAATCAGGATTACCTGCTACGTAACCCATGCTATGTACGCACACTCCAGTAAATAAATGAGGGTAAGAAATGTTAACAAGAAGTCACTCTCCCTGTGAACCAAATCAGATATAAAGACTTCAAGTTGTCCTCCCCACCCCCCACGCCCCGTCCCGTTACATGGAAACCTCCAGGAAACACAACAAGCAGACTACAGTTTTAATTTAGCACTTTCTTAGCTCTTGTCTCCCCTTCAGTTGGATGCAACTGCTACAAAGATGACTTTAATGTCAGATTCTGAAATGCCATTTTAAAGATTATTTTTTTACAAAGAGTAAGAAACTATGCCAATTAGAGCAATGAGCCAAAGTGATGAAAAAACTTTTAAGCCAGCCCAAAAACTAAATGAGCTGGTCCCCTCATTTTATAAATAAGCAGTTTGCAGCTCAGAATGCTAAAGCAGCAGTCCAATGTCACTCAGAAAGGCAATATTACTTTCACATTTTAGAAACAGGAAGGAGAAGGAAACCAGTGATTATAGGCCTA
This sequence comes from Panthera uncia, assembly GCF_023721935.1. Taxonomy (NCBI): domain Eukaryota; kingdom Metazoa; phylum Chordata; class Mammalia; order Carnivora; family Felidae; genus Panthera; species Panthera uncia. The sequence continues at coordinate 25,704,028 of NC_064807.1, forward strand.
AGGAAGAAATAAAAAAGAATTTTTTCTTAAAATCAATTAAGATGCTGTATTTTCCATATTTATACCTGAAAATCATCAACAAGCTCAGGGAAAAGGTGTTCATACATTTTAAGTTCTTCTATCGTTCGTCCTGGTTCCTGCTGGGGTTTTAGCTTGTTAATATCCGTTTCAATATCATCATTCTGAAATAATAAAAATGTCACCAGTTAAGAAAAAGTTACAGAATATAATTCAGACTAAAATTTTCCAAATTATTAATCACATGTAGAGAATAATCACTGAATAAAAGCTGTATAAATTAAAATGTGCTTGTATTTTTGCTTCATTGTTGCACATTTCATTGTTTTGGTTGTTTTATTGTGTTAAAGGTTACTCTAATAGAACACAGTATTTGGGCACCTCAAGATGGAAAACCTAGCATCAAGATCCAGACTAAAGTATGCCCTCCTGAATTGTCAAAATTTTATTCACATTTAAGGGCGGTAAAACTTAAAACTAAATTGAAAAATATAAATACAAGATAGTGGTGGTGATAATCATAACATTTACTAAGCAGTGAAAATGTGTGAAGCGCTAAGGGTTTTACATAATTTAATCTGCACAAGAACACTATGAGGTAGATAACATTATTACCTCCCTTTGACTGAAGAGGAAACGGAGGTAGAGAGAGGGTTAAGTGGCTTGCTCAAAATTACACAGCACGCAAAGAGAACACCCAGGATGTAAAATTCATCATTGATTTCAGAGCATACACTGTTGCTCAATGGACTGCCTCAAGACAAATTAATGATTATACCATCCTCTTGTATTCCTTGGTCAATAATTTCCCTTAGAAAAGCTCAGTGTCACCATTCACTTTGTTTTTCAGGGGGAAAAAAGTGAAAAGTTGAACAACAACCAGAAATGATTTTCATGCCCTTTTAAGAAAGAAGAGGGTAAATTTAAAGGAGAGGTCTGACCTTAGGAAAACAGGATATGCATCCGGGATTAATTTTATCTGTATCTGCTCAAAGACCAGAAGTACGCTGTGACAGAAGGACAAGTGTCAGTTTACCTACTACCCAAGCTATTCTCACCAAATGTGGCCTCACACAAATACAAACTTACCACCACCTTCACTGCAAAAGAGAGATGTAAGATTTGTCTGCAATGGGCATTCATTTTTAACTTTGCATTTACCTTACTATCAGAGTGAACTTACTTTTAGCCTTAAATTTATTCTACCATGCCCCAATTCTTACAATACTTTCTATACGTGTATATGCATATACACAGTCTCCATAGACTCTATGTACATATTTCATAGTAAGTAATTTAAAAGGAAAAACATACTATGTATTTCTCATATTTTATATTCAGGAACTTAGCTATCCCTTCCTTGTATAACCAACAAAAAGATTTTCTCCATTGCCAGAAATAATAAACACTATGTGTATTTAAAGAGTATCATGATAATTACTGTATCATTATTATATAATTATTAGTACTTGAATATGTAATTTCATGTGTCTTCAAATTATTAATTGATGAATCAAAATATATAATTTCCTTGATTGGCACCTAATAGAGAATGCTTTTAAAATAACAAAAAGTTTACAAAAGTATTCTTTCTCTAAACATACTAGAATTCAATATTCAATACTTTGTGAAAATTAAGCCTTAGAGATTGGCTCTCTACTTTCAAAAAAATAATAATAATTTATCTGTAAAACAGTCATTGTGGACCAAAAAAAACTGTACTTTGAGAGGTCAACAGCAGGAAATTCTGTGTTTTGGTTTAGGGAAAAACAAAGATGAAGAGCTACTGACAGCCTCAGGGAAAAACAACAACAACAACAACTGTCTATCACTCCTTAAAGTTCTTCTAAAGTAAAGGAGAGGGAAAAAACACATTGAAGTGTGTATACTGACAAGTCCTGGCTCTCTGGAAATGAGTCTTCTAAACCTCCAGGTTTCTATAAATGCTCCAAGCTGAAACATCTGGGGTAAAGAGAATAGGGAATGGGATTCTATGGTGAGGGAAAAAAAAAGTCTCTATGAGTATAAACACAATGGAACACAAATAAATATTAAACTCAATGCATATATCAGGTTCACCTGACAAGGAAAGAAGTAATGGGATTTAGAATAAAAGGAAAAATTAAGTTTTACTAAATATGTAACTGCCAAAGACAGTAAGAGGCAGACTGTGGTAAAGAAGAAAAATAAGAGAACTCAGTAGTCTCAAAGAGTCAACAATTCTGTAGCCCTTTAAAAATAAACAAATAACATTTTGGTATAGCATGGTGGTAAAGAAAGCTGACATTCACATCCGACTGCTTTATTCTGAATCCTGTCCCCCCTCTTATAAGCTACATTAGTAATCTTTTTGTGCCTCCTTCTTCTGATTATTAGCCATGTAAAGCAGAGGTAATTAATACCATGTAACTTAGAGGACTGAGATGAGGCTTTATAGTTACTATATGTAAAGAGCATGGATTAGCATAAATGGTAAATTCAAGTGGTAACTAGACTTACCATGGTGAACATTTCATAGTGTCAAATCACTATGCTGTATACCTGAAACTAATAAAATAGTGTATGTCATAGTATACTTCAATTTTTAAAAAAAAAGCACAGGCGCCTGGATGGCTCAGTCGGTTAAGCATCCAACTCTTGATTCCGGCTCAGGTCGTGATCTCACGCTTTGTGAATTTGAGCCGCACATAGGGCTCTGTGCTGATGGTGCAGAGCCTGCTTGGAATTCTCTGTCTCCCTCTCCACCCCTACCCCAGTCGTGCTCACTCTCTCTCAAAATAAATAAATAAACTTAAAAAAAATTAAAAAGAGCATGGACTAACAGAAGATTGGGGTTCAATAAATTCATTCTATTATTTTTTATTATTACAACTGCTGTGTTAAGGTAAAGTGGGGGAAATGTGAGCAATCATGGACATTTCAGTGAGTAAGACAGCCAACAACTGTATTTTCCAAAGATGTGAATGTCACAAAAGAGAAAGAAATATGTGAAAATGTTTTAAATTAAAGGAGATCTAAGGGACAAGATAATTAAACACAATACCTGATGTTAGCACTAGAGAGAGGAAAAAAAAAAATACTAGAGAGAGGAAAAAAAGTGTCATAAAGGACATTTATTAGATCAGCTGACGGTCAAATATGGATGGTAGATTAGATAAAAATGTTCTATCACTATAAATTTATGAAGTTAATAACTGCATTGTAGTTATGTAAGAGAGTATCACTATTCTTAGGAAATATACACTGACATATTTAGGGGTATAGGACCATGATACATAATATACATAACTTTACTCTCATATGATTTTTTAAAAAAATTTTAAGTAATGTATTCATGCATCTACACTGACAATTTCCAAGGAGCAAAATAGAATCATTGTTATAATTCCTATTGAGTTCTATTTTCCCACCAATCTCTCTGTCTTTACATCTGTAGTGATCCCAATAACAGATATTTTAATGAGGACCCTGAATCATAAAGAACGAATTATACTCAACATACTATGTTTTTAATAACATGGAAACACACAGCACATAAAAGTTTCTATCAAAATATAATACTTCAAATCATAAATTTAGTGTCAATCTGAAAAATTTTACTATCCTTAAACACTCACTTCCCAAAGAATCCAAACAGGTGATTTTTCCTATTATCTAAGGAACACTTTACATAACAGAATCTAAATTCTCATCCCATAGTTCTTTCACTTCCATCAACTCCCGAACCACAATCACACAGTTAGCCCAGATTTTTTGCCTTGACCATCAGAGCCTGCATGGGTTTTCTTCTTTGCAGCTTCTTGAGGTAAGAATGTAGACCATCATGCTGTCCAGATTGGCTAACTTGACATTTCTGCCAAAGCCTGCCTTGGTGATCACAGTTGGTGATAATAAAACTGGTTCTCCATCTCCTATTAAGATGGAAATCTCAGGGTGCCTGAGTGGCTCAGCTGGTTAAGCATCCAACTTTGGCTTAGGTCATGATCTCGGGGTTCATGAGTTGGAGCCCATCAGGCTCTGTGCTGACAGCTCAGAGCCTGGAGCCTGCTTCGGAGTCTGTGTCTCTCTCTCTACCCCTCTCCCACTCACGCTCTTTCTCAAAAATAAACAAACATTAAAAAAAAAAAATTAAAAAAAAAAAAAAAGGTGGAAATCTCCCTCCTTAGATTCTATCTCCAGAGGGGGTCAAATACGCAGTGTACCCAATTTTGATGTAACATTTCAAGACAAAAAGGTGCAAGCAGGCAAAGGTCAAATGAATCCCTCCCCATATGCCAAAAAAGCACTAAGTTGAACAGCTGAAAACTGAAAGAGTTAAACAGATACTTTTCCAAAGATACTAAAACAACCCCCTCTAACACTAAATAAAGCAAATATAGTCACTATACTTCTAGGGGTGCCACCAAATTCTGAAAACTCCCGTGCCTTTTCACTTAATATCACATGACAATATTTTTCATCTAGTCTCAATTCAATAAATACTTTTGTCCATTTTCTTCTCCAATTACCTAAAACCTAAGAATCATCATGTAGACACTAATTCTTACCAAAGAGCCAGCAGTTACAGATTATTTTCCTACTATTTTGATATCTCCAAAAGACTGCTGAAAGAGGAACAGGTTGCCACTTAGAGTCTCAAACCACTTTCCTTCAAACTCAGATTTCCTTAGACTTTGAAACCTAAGCCAGATGGGTTACCCGAGGTCATCCTGGCCAAAAAGAGTGAAGGTAAGTTATTCTCACACCCTTTTCAGACCAACGCATTCAGAACAATATTATTTTCCCTTTCATTAATTCAGTGTCCACCCTCATCATAATAAACAGATGGGGACTACATGAATTAATCTACCATTAAGCTATACCTACCTCCCCAACCTTTGTTTTACAACTGTGGATACAATTTATAAAGTCGACTAACGATGGAGTCACACTAACCTTAAAATTCTGATCTACGTCATCTTCATTTTCAGTTTCATTTTCGGCTTCTAAGTCAAGCTCATCGTTGTCATCACTTTCATCCACTACGTCGTCCACTGTGACACAAAACGCGCTATGAGTAGGTCAGAGGTAAGCATTCTGCAACATGCACATCCGAAGACAGGGTGGCACAGACATACCACATCGGCGTTTCAATCACCAAGGGAAAAGTTAATGAAATGCCTCATTAAAAATGTCTCTAAAGCTGTTGAAAAACCTAGCAGATAAAGTGAAAGTGCTTTAAAATTTGAAAAGCACTGTAAAAATGCATGGGTGTTTTTACTGATGTTCTCGGTTTTTAAAAATGAATAATGTCTTCTGTTGCAACAGCCTGAATGAAACATCTTATTTCCTGTACATGACAAATTTCAAGAACTGCTTTCATGCCTTTATCAACTGACTTCCCATCTATTTGTTTCAATGGCTACCATGTGCCTTATATAGTGCAATGTGCTGGGTATTCTTTTAAATATGTGTAAATATATTTACTCCCTGTCTGCAGGGAGCTCATGAGGTTAAAGAGCAGCAAAGAGTAAACAGATAACTACAATACAAAAGATTTATGTTCATGAAGGCATATACGTAAAACAGTTATGGGAATATGAGGATGGAATAACTGCAAACTGCTTGGGGTCACGGGGCTATGAATGATCGCCTCACAAAACAGGTAGTGATTAAGCAATATCCTGAATATCCAGAAAATATGGCAGCTTTCTAGGTGAACATAAGGGTGGGTGAGTGTGGCTTTTAAGAAAGATGAAAACAAAAAGCTGAGATGGTATCTTTGGGAAACAGCAAGTGTAACTAAACTTGGATGCTTGGAAAAGTACTAAGAAAGGCAAATAAGAATGAGAACATGCAGGGCACACAGTAAGCCAAGTAGTTTAGATTTTTAACCTCTGGAAGATAAGCACTGAGAATTTTCAAGAGGAAAATGGCTTGATTCAACTTGAAACTGTTCAAAAGATCACTCTGGCAGGTGAGAGGGAGAACATATGTGGAGGGGGACCATTTAACTGGAGACAGTAACTGTCTGACCAATATAGCAGGAATGGGGATAATGAATATACATTAGAGAAAAACTCAGGGAACAGAATGTAAAGAGACATGAGGACCATGGCTGTAGGAGAGACAAGGAAAGAAGAGTAGAGTACTCAGGTGAGTAACTGAGTGCTTTAAAACAAGATAGAGAATATTTTAAAAGAATATTTTGAGGGGTGCCTAGGTGGCTCAGTTGGTTAAGTGTCCAACTTGGGCTCAGATCACGATCTCATGGGGTTAGAGCCCCGCATTGGGCTCTGTGCTGACAGCTCAGAGCCTGGAGCCTGCTTTGGATTCTGTGTCTCCTCTCTCTCTCTGCCCCTCCCCTACTTGTGCATGCATGTATACTCTCTCTACTCTCTTAAAAAATAAACATTTTTTAAAAAAGGATATTTTTCTAAACTATTTAACTCCATTGAGGAAGAAATGGCCAATAAAATTGTATATATTAAAGTATACAATGTGATGATTTGACACAAATACACAAGGCAAAATGATTACCAAAACAAAGATAACTAATACATCCATCACCTCACACAATTAACACTGTCAATAGTGTCTGTGTGTGTGTTTGTTGTACAAATGCTTAAAAGCTCCTCTCATAAATGTCTAAGTATGCAATACCATATTAGTAACTATAGTTACCAAGCTGCACACAGATTCTCAGAATGTAATCCTCTTAAACTGCAAATCTGTATGCTTTGACCCCATCAACTAATTTATCACTCCCCTCACCTGTGGCACCCAACATTCTATTCTCTGTTCATACAAAATCATTTTTTGTGCTGCTGGTTTTTTTTTTTTTTTTTTTTTTGGTTTTTATTTTAAGATTCCACATATAAGTAATACCATACAGTATTTGTCTTTCCGTCTGGTGTATTTTACTGGGCATAGTGCCCTTCAGATACATTCATGTTGCAGCAAATGGCAGGATCTCCTTCCTTTATTTTGGCTGAATAATATTCAGATATATATACATGACAGAATGAGAGGAAGGAAGGAAGTTTTATGGTCTTTTATCCATTTATCTATCAAAGGACATTAAGTTCATTTCTAAATCTTGTCTATTGTGAATAATGCTATAGGGAATATGGGTGTACAGATCTCGCTTTAAGATAATTATTTCAATTCCTTTGGATATATATATATACTCAGGAGTAGGATTGTTAGATCATATGGTAGTTGTATTTTTAATTTTTTGAAGAACCTCCATACTGTAGCTGTACCATTTTCACATTCCCACCAGCAACGTTAAAGAGTTCCATTTCCTTCACAACCTTGCAACTATTTCCCATGTCTTGTCTTTTTGATAATAGCCATTCTAACAGGTGTGAGGTGATACAGTAAGTGGTTTTTATTTCCATTTCCCTGATGATTACTGATGTTGAGTACTTTTTCATATACTATCAGCCATTTGTATGTCTTCTTTGGGAAAATGTTTATTCAGGTCCTTTGCCTAATTTTTAATTGGATTACTTGCTTTTGTACTCTTCAGCTGTGAGAGTTCTTTATATATTTTAGACAGTAGCTCATTCTCAGATATATGTTTTGCAAGTATCTTCTCCCATTCTGTAGGGCAGTAAATTGAAATTAAAACAGAATCTTTTTAGTTTGTCAAAATACCACTTGTTTATTTTAGCTTCCATTGCCTGTGCTTTTGGTGTCCTACCCAAGAAATCACTGCCAAGACCAACGTCAAAGATCTTTTTCCATAAGTTTTCTTCTAGAAGTTTTATAGTTTCAGCTCTTATAATTAAGTCTTTAATCCATGTCAAGATAGTCTTTTGTGAGTGGTATAAGACAGGAGTCCAGTTTCGTTCCTTTGCATGTGGATATGCAGCTTTCCCAATACAATTTATTGAAAACAATGTCCTTCCCCCAACTGTGTATTCTTAACTGACCCCATATGTGTGGGTTTATGTCTAGGCTATCAATTCTGTTCCACTAATCTATGTGCCTGCTTTGAGTACCATCCTGTTTTGATTACTATAGCTTTGTAATAGTTTGAAATCCAGAACTGTGATGCCTCTCTAGCTTTCTTTCTCAGGATTGCTTTGGCTACCGGGGGGTCTTTTGTAAGTTCCATAAAATTTTAGAGTAATTTTTTGTATTTCTGTGAAAAATGCTATTGCAATTTTCATAGAGATTGCATTAAATCTGTAGATCACTTTGGGTAATATGGGCATTTTCACAATATTAATTCTTCCAATCCAAGAACACAGAATATCTTTCCATTTATTTGTGTCTTCTTTAATCTCTTTCATCAACGTCTTATAGTGTCCAGTGTACAGATTATTCAACTCCTTGGTAAATTTATCCCTATTTTGTTTTCAATGCTATTGTAAATAAAGCTGCTATCATCTCTTTCAGATAGTTTATTAGGTGTATAAAAATGCAACTGATTTTTGTATATTTGATTTTGTATCCTGCAACTTTCCTGAATTCACTTATCAGTTCTAACAATTTTCTGGTGGAGACTTTATATATATATAAAGACTTTATATATATATATATATATATATATATATGATCTTATATATATAAGATCATTTGTATATATAAGATTATCTGCAAGCAGATAATTCTACTTCTCCCTTTCTGATTTGGAGGCCTTTTAATTATTTTTCTAGCCTAATCATTATAGCTAGGACATCTGGTATTGTGTTGAATAGAAATGGCCAGAGAGGACATCTCCGTCTTCTCCATAATCTCACAGGAAAAGCTGTTAACTTTTTACTATAGAACACAATATTAGCTGTGGACTTGTCATATATGACCTTTATTTATTATGATGAAGAACATTCTCTCTATACCTAATTTGTTAAAAGAGTTTTTATCATAAAGGATTTGAATTTTGCCAAATGCTTTTTCTGCATCTATTGCAATGATCATATTATTTTTATCCTTCATTTTGTTACTGTGGTATATCACATTTTGATTTCTGGATGCTGAAATGTCCCTGCATCCCAGAGATGAATCCCACCTGATCATGATATATGATCCTCTTAATTTGTTGTTAAAATCGGTTTGCTATTATTCTGCTGAGGATTCTGCATCTCTGTTCACACAGATACTGACCTGTGTAGGAGTGCCAACAAACCGACTCCACCTGCGGCCCTCCATCTTGGTCATGTCCAAGCAATGCCTCCCTCAGGGCCCAGTGGAGGTTAATGTATGCCATGACCAGAATGCAGACAGGCTTGCTCTGAGCTTCCCTAAAGTGGTGCACAGATGGCACCATTTTGGATAACGGGTAGAGATCCTCCGGCGCACACGTGGTGCCACATTAGATAACTACCCTTTGACCTCACCACGAATGCCCCTCGCTCCATAAAAGCTGTGGATTAAGGTCTGGACTGGGCAAAGAATAGCTGTGTAGCAGCACCTAGACCGCCCACCTGCTCTCCTCAATAAGTTACCTTGAATAAAACTCTGTAAACGGTATGGAGTGGCTTACGTAGTTTTCTTGGTCTCAAAGTGTCGTCTCAGTCTGGAGGATACTTCACTGTCCCATTTGAGGATGCGCTTGCTTCTTCCAGCCTTTTCGGATTGGCTTGGGTGGGAAAGACTCTCACCTGAAAATAGCTGTGACGACAGAGGCTGGGGAAGATGTAGTATCTTTGCTCCCTGGCAAGGCACAGCAGCACAGTCCCCGTGCAGCTCCGTCAGCAGAGATCAATGTCAACATTGACTCTGAGGGGCTTCGGGTGGCAGCGGTAGCTAGGGCTGGAGGGTTCCTAAGAGGCAAAAGCTTCTAGGGCCTCCTTCTTCTCCTTGAGACAGACAACATGGGAGAGCTCTGGGCAAGGGGCTGCCTCTCAGTCCCTGGTCTAGCATGCTAGCACTCAGAGCAGCAGCACAGCTGGGAATCCGGGGTCAGGCACGTGTGGAACCACCGCCATGCCTGGTCCTAGGGCACAGGTGCCCTTGCTGCAGTGGTGGTGTCAGCTGTCAGAGCGTGCAGATCCCTTGTGGAAAACAAGTGTGGGTGTCTGGGGCTCCCCACAGTGACTCCAGCCAGTGGGGAGACGCAGCAGCAGCAGCAGCATGGGCTCAGAGCAACAGCTCCATCCCCAGAGAGTAAACGCAGCAGGCAGGACTCCGTGCAGCTCCATCAGCTTTGGTGCAGACCTGGAAGGCCTCAGCAGCAAAGGCGTCCTGGGGTTCTCCCGCTTCTTCCCCCCAGGGTGAGGTTTCTCTGAAGGAAACCCCACCTGGCGCTGCGCTGGTCTGGACTAAGAGATGGGGTAGTGCAGAGAAAACACTTCCCATACTTCGCTCTGTGGCCATCCTTGGATTTTGAGCTCTTCAGGGTTTTAAAAACACTCTTTCTCATATATTTCCATCACTTTGTGGTTGGTTATTTATTGTTTTTGCTGTGTTTGTGGGGGTGATGAGCATTAGGACCTCCTGACCCTCCCTCTAGCTGACATCACCTTCTTCAAATTCCTTTGGACTTCCGTTTCCAATGTGCCTTCTTACGGTGAAGATTACAAACTCCTCCCTACCTCCCAAGTGTCTGTTCTCTCCTTCCCCTTAGTAACAGAGCCTCTGAGGTTTTGCTAGAGGTTATTGATTCCAGCCTCCCTCACAGTGGTTATAGACATATGATAAGTTTTTAGCCAAAAGTATGGGAGGCAAAGTGGTAAACACAAAATTCCAGGCCACATTCTTTAGAAAGAAAATTGCCCGTTCCAGTTTCTTTCATGACCATTTTCCACATGTACTTGAGGAAACCACCATAGGAGATGATGAAAACAAAGAGAACTGTTCCCTTTGATGATCTGTGAAACAGAGGCCTACTGCCCAGGCTTATCTGCCCATCTTCTGGATGAATATGTAAGAAAAAACAATCTTCTATCTTGTTGCAGTATAACAAAGCGGCTCTGGAGACAGAATACCTAATTCAAATCCGGGTCCTCTATTTACTAGCCATTTGACCTTGAGCATGTTCCATAAGTTGTGTCTCCACTTCCTCATCCATAAAATGAGTGTTGCTGGGAGCATTATACAGGCTAATACGTAATGTGCCAGGCAAGAAGTATGTGCTATGAAAGTGTCTGTTACTATTGTTGCCTGAGTGACTATGGTACTGTCCTAGGTCACTCTGTAACAGCAGCTCAATTCATCCTAATTAACACAGTCACCAAATTGCCGTAAGTTCCTTTGGAAATAGCAAAAGATTAACTATTCATATTACATATATGTAGTAACCTGGGTCAACGTATGCCAATGTACTAATAGCAGTTAGCCATGGATAAACAAGGGAAGAACTGACATTCAGAGAATGAACTATAAGAGAGAAAGAAAGGGACTGAATTCAAAAAAGTCTATTGCAAACAAGAAAGATGACTGCCTGGATAGGGAGGAAGGAAAGTGCAGTTCAGTATCAGAGAGAAAATGTTTTTAATTTTTAACCAAATCTTTCAAATATTTTCCTTTACACGTCATTTTCCTTTGGTTTTCTGTTCCAGATGTGAAATGTCATTTAGCTTAGAGTGTCTGAGGCCTTCTTTTCTATTCTAATGAACAATGTCAATCATTATAATTATACAATTAAAATCAGGGAATATAAATCAATCCTTGTTACTCGGTCTTCAAAATGTCCTTGGCTCATTTATACTAAAAACTAATAAAATACAGGGAAAAACTTAAATGCCTTTCAACAGGACACTACTTAGATAAATTACATGATATCTATATGATGTAACAATTACAAGGAATGAGTCAGTACTTTTTGTAAGGTTTTGGAACGTATATTCCAAGGAGTTTATTTAGCTTTTGCTATTGCTCCTTAAATGTAATCCACTTTCCCTGTTTTCTAAATGGTTTTGTTCCTGTATCTGCATACATAACCCAGGAAAGCTACTGAATTTTATACATGTATCTTATAAACAGTACTTCAAGAACTTCTATCTTGTCTAAGACGCATCTTCTTAACTGACTTGCTGGGATTTTCTACATAGACAGTAATATCCTCCACAGATACTGACAGTCACTGAAACAGTAGGCTAAAGTTAAGACCCTTCCTTTCCCAGGCTTATGGATCTGCCTAGAGCTTTCAAAATTATGTTACTGAACAATGGTTGAGCAAGGCATTCTCTAACACTTCATTACTGTGTGTGATGTTGGCTATTGATCTGAGTTGGATAATATCCAGCTTGTCTGGGAAATATTCCTGGATTCCTTAAGAAATTTTATCTGAAACTAAGAATGATTTTTATTAAATCTCTTCGTGGCATTTAGCAAGGGACTCACTGGTTTTCTTCCTTTGACCTATTGTTAAATTCTATTAATTAAAATCTTAATATTACAATGAACTTACTTTTTAAAAAATAATCCTTAATTGTCATGAAAAATACAGCTCAATTCAATTTTCTAATATTTTAGGACTTTTATATTTTCGTGAGTGACAATTATCTCCGGTTTCAGGTTATTCCTACCAGGCTTTGATTTCAGAACGAAGCTGCTTCTAAACTTTCCCTTTTATCCTATGCTCTGGAAAACAAAGCACAGGAAAGTTTCTTGAAAATTAAGATCAAGTCATCAGTGTCTGGGGTCTTCACTGAAGGCAACCTCACCTGCAGATTTCCTACTCTTTAGGTCAATTTTAGTTACTCACATTTGTCTAAAATATTGTCCATTTAAATCATATTTTGAAATGTATTAACAGGACTTATCTTTTGCATCCATTTGGATTGGATGAACTTCCTCAATTTGTTTTGCAAGAAAAATAACACTGTGTTTCCATGAACTTCTCCTTTTTAGTCAATGTTTACAGTGTTATCTATCTTTGCTGTAGTATTTATGACATACTTATTATCTAACCTGTATGAAATAATCCCTGCTGTCTTGTTTTAAACATTTGTTTGGTATAATACTGAGTCTTCTGAGATGGGACTAACAGCTATACATCTGCCAATCTATTTACTTTCAAGCTTTCCATCCTGCTGTGTTAAGAGTCTCCAGAATGTATCAGCTACTTACACTCTAGAACCCAACCTGAGATTCTTCTCCTTTTAGTCAGAGTATTTTATCCACTTAGATATCTTATTACTAAAACTGATTTGCTGGTTTTTGCTTTGTATTCAGCACTCTCAGGATTTCTGTGCAACTCTGAAGTCTCCTTGCTTTTCTAGAACAATAAATAGATCTCTTCAACATTTTTTCTCAAGGGAAAAAAGTACGTAATTTTATATAGAATGTCGAAGTGTTCACAGTCTCTGAACTCCATCCATGGATTCCTATGGTTCAATAGATCCCACACTAAAGATCCCTGTTTCAGATGTTAATTTTACATTTTAAAACCCATATCTGAACCACTATTTCTATAATTATTTTAGAAATGCAAGAACAGTGTAATATTCCTAAGAATAGGAACTCCAACAATATAAATAATATAAATTATATATAATATAAATATTATAAACTTTAGTTTATTTGTGTAAAAGACCCAGTTTGCTATAACTGAGGATTATGTATCTTTGGCCAAGAGTTTGTAGATGTATTTCAAAAGAATATTACAATTATCTAGTGTTACATAATTAATAATTTGTAATGTTTAATATAATTATTCTGCTACCATGTATTCTTAATTCATCACTGGCTGAGCTGGAGTTATATTTCATATGATTACTTCAGAAAGGATACCTGGAAAATCTACTTCCATACCATTATATACCGAAGAATATGTCACCTTCACATACAGAAGGAAACTAATAAGTTTTCAGAAATCTTGAATCAGGACTCTTTCCTTCAAATCTCTGTAGATGCTGCTTCACTATCTCTTGGTATTTAATGTTCTAGAGACTAAGTCTCAAGGTCAGCTCAGTTCCTTCATCAACAAATGTTACATGCACACAATCTGTGTCTAATAGATGCTGAGGATAAAATGAAGGGAAAAAAGAACAGTCCTATCCTCATGGAACTTATATTCTACCTGAGGAAGGTAAAAAATAATGAAAACTGTGGGTGCCTGGGTGGCTCAGTTAGTTAAGTGCCCGACTTCGGCTCAGGTCATGATCTCGTGGTTCGTGAATTCGAGCCCCTTGTTGGGTTCTGCGTTGACAGCCCTGAGCCGGGAGCCTGCAGCCTGCTTCGGATTCTGTGTCTCCCTCTCTCTGCACTTGCCCCACTCGTGCTCTTTCTCTCTCTCAAGAATAAACATTAAAAAAAAGTAATGAAAACTGTGATAAACATAATTAAGCCTGATACATGAAAAAAAAATGGTAAACAGAAAGAAGGTATTTTCCTTGTGTCTGAACAGTTGCTGTTAAAACCCTCCTCTCACATCTTAATCACGAAGGCTTGTTAGTCAATGTAAATGTCCATTTCTACTTTAGTGATCCATTAGTCTGAGATGAAAAAGAAAAGGAGCCCTCAGGAAAATATCTCTGTGTCATTTTTTTCCCCCATGTTTGCTGAATTCACTGCACCAGAAGCCAGTTTTCTCGACCTATGTGATTATTCTGGACACTGAATAAAGAACACTATGGGGTGTACCCTATATCCTATCCTCCTCCCAGCGTTACTACCTGCTATATCGACAGAAGTCTCCCCAGCTTTCTACCAGTTGCAACCACCACTTAAACCCCTGTAATTCTACACTGAGATACAGGACAGAAAAGGATTCTAACTGCTCCTTGACTGTCCCTCCAAATAGGTGCTACTGGCACCTCAACTTGCAGTCTGAGAAGTTGCATTTACAGAAGGCTGAGTAGGGAGTTGATGCTCTTCTTTAATATATTCGTATCGCCACCATGTTTGTTGCATGTTCCATATTTGATTTTGAGTTGTTTTGTTTTGTTTTTTCAAGTAGGCTTCACGCCCAGTGCAGAGCCCAACGTGGAGCCTGAACTCATGACCCTAAGATCAAGACCTGAGCTGAGATCAAGAGGCAGTCACTTAAGGGACTGAGCCATCCAGGCGCCCATGCATGTTCTGTTTGTTTCATGAGAATGCTTCTTTTACCTTGTTTTCACTTTTGGTACAGCTCTTACCCTATTTTTAAAGTCTGTGGTAATTTAAAATGCAATGGGAGAGAGAAATTAACTGTTTTCACTTCACTGTCTTACTCAAGTCCCTGACTTAGTTGTAGATTTTTAAACCTTTTAAAGGAAGTTTCTGAGTAATCCATTTTGATATTTTGTGTGGACTAAACTTGTACTTTAATAATAAAGTGTTTTTTAAAATAATATCTTAACAGTATACTCTGTGGCATATACCACTAATAAATATATATCAAGAATAATAAAATTAATTATAATTACCTGGAAATTCTCTTAAATCATTTATTTCAAGTAATTGCTTTTAAATATAAAACATCTTCCATTTGTTTTTGCAAAAAAGTAACTAACAAGAAAATACTTTAGAAATTCTATCAATAGCCTAGACTACATTCTCTTTTCCATTTTGCTAGGTCTTAACCCCCCCCAAAAAATCTTTTTCCCCACATTAAGAAATTAAACTCTTACTTCTTTTACTATGTTCTCAGCATTGTACTGAAAATGACAAACAGCCAACTTCTGACCATTTCATTATTTTCACTCGGGTAAGTCATGTGCAAGTTTTACTTAGCATAAACCATAACATTTTTGGTGATTAGGTATTCTTGACTTTAAAAGAATGAAAGCTCATCAAAAAGTTATAAACGTAGGCCCAAATATAATTACCTAAACATTTAATGTTACGTTCTTATCCTTTGAAAATTTATTTAAACTATGAAATAGTGCTCCTATATGTAATGCATAAATTTTTTCAAATTTGAATGTTCGTAAATGTTACATTCCACACTATTTCCCTTAATTATCAGACTTCAATTTCTTATATTTAAAGAAATATTTAACTAAAACATAATATGAAAGTTTACTGTGTGTATGTAGGCCTTCTTTTGTTGAGGAACTAGAAACAAGAAATAAAAAAGTCAACAGTCACACAATTCCAAGAACCACTGAAAGCCAGCAGTAAATATGTCATCTTACCTTCAGGGGGTAAACTGTAGAGCTGGGCCACAGGCCCAGTCACAGGAATAACTGGCAACTGGAAATGGAAAGAACTTTTAATCGTTGGGAGTGGCAGGCGATTTTTAGGAAAACACTTCCTCATTATTAGACTGGAGGTGTTGACAAGAGGATCAAGGGTCCTAACTGCCAAACATTCCTGTTTTTTAAGAAAACAAAAAAAGAAAGAGAAAAGAAAAAAGGTAACATGCCTTTGGCGAATAACTGAACCGATTTTACATTACTTCATAAAGTAATATATCAATAAATTTCAAGAGACAAATATCACAAAAAAAAGTATTTTTTTTTTAATTATAAAATAGCTTTGGCTATTCAGAAGGGTCTCTTCATAAATAAGAACTTCATATGGCAAATCTAGTTAATACTTTTCTCAAAATATTTTAACTAAGCAAAAATCAGTACCATCTTTGGCACCAAAGTCACTGAAGTGTATCAACCCCTTTTTACCCCTGGTTTCAGTTACCCATGGGCAAGTCTGGGCCAGAGCCAATGATCTTCCTTCTGACCTAAGGTCAACTGTCAGAAGGTCAATATTAGCCCTAATGCTACAACACGACATAACTACATCACTCACCTCCCTTCATCTCATCACACAGGCATTTTATCATCTCATGTCATCCTAAGACAGATGAGTGCAGTACAGTAAGATATTCTGAGAGAGAGGGACCACATTCACTTTTTATTACAGTATATTGTTGTAGTTGTTCTATTTTATTATTAGTTGTTAATCTCTTACTGGGCCTAAGTAGTAAACTTTATGATAGGTATGTATAGTATAGGAAAAAACACATCATATATATAAGGTTGAGTACTGTCTCAGGTTCCAGGCATCTAAGCCAGGGGGTCTTGGAATGTATCCCCCACAGATAAGGGGGGGCTACCGTGCCAAGTAATATTTATGAGTAAAATTTATAAATATAAATATTTATATTTACTTAGCAAGCCTAGGGCATAAAATAAAAATTCTTTTTAATATAAGGGAAGAAGGAAAAAAAAAAGCATTAAGTAAAAAACACAGTAAGAGAGAAAGGTGTAAGAAATAAAAAGGAATGTGCATTAGCTAAGCCTGTCTCAGAACTGTATCAGTTATCATACAATAGCACCTCCAATAAGCTGGCTCTTCAACTTATAAAAAAACAAGTAGCCTGAATACCACGATTTTAAGTTTCAATAGTTTTAATTTGCTGTCCTGGTATCTGATCTTGAAAAGGGCTAATGAACAGGGAATTTGAATCTATAACATATAACACTATTATTATTATTATTACTGACAGCTGGCATTTAGATAGCACTTTGATATCCCATAAAATTTTCAATACAAATTTTCACATCTAACCTGTCGGAACAGATGAGAGATTAAGGCTCAGACATGTTAAGTGACATAAACAAAGCCACTCAACTCTTCCTAATATACCAATTATCCATTACTGTCTATATTAGGAATAGTAAATACAAGTGCATATGATTGATGTGGAAAAGAAAAAGCTTAGGGTAAACGTAAATCGTGTGTTCAGATATCTTAACTACTGCCACGTAGAAAGAGACTTGTGTGTAAGACCGAGAGGGCACAACCAAGATAATGGCTGCAATTTTCAAAAAGACAGATTTCTTTCTAATAATTATAACCTTCTAAAAACAAAAGGGTTGCACTGTAACATCTCCATTGCCCAGAGCTGACAGTCCCCTTGCTAAGCCTTTTGTCAAGAAGGTTTATGGTTAAGCTGGCTGGCAGGACTAGGATTCCTAACTCCAGGGTTCACTTTTGTACCTTCTCTATGTAAAAATGCTCTATCCAGAAGGAAGACATTGACAGCACTCAGAGGCAACAGAACTATCTTACCAGCTGTAAAGGATCCATAAATACCTTATGAGGGGAACATGCAAAACTGAGTACAGTCAACTGCACATCTTAGAAAACATGGCTATATGGAGTCCCTTCCTGCCCAGTGGATGGATTCAGACATACATCATCCTTTTTACCTATGAGGAAAAAATCTTATATTGTGGAGATATGCACCGGGCACTTTCTCCAACTCACTGTGAGGTCACGTGAGAAATGACTGCACGTTTTGGTTTTCAGATTTTTTTCTTAAACATATTTATCATACTTTCGTGAGTATTTATAGAAATACTAACTTTCTTAAGAACGAAATATTAACACATAACCAGGAAGAAAACAAAAAACTCACTTGTGAAGTGTTATAGAGAATTTTCATCCCATTGGCATCTATAAATGCTTTTCTTCCCAACTTGATGTTTGTAACACTTTTTAAACTCTGTAAAATTCCTTTCCGAATGAGCATGTTTCTATGCCGGTTATCATGGCGGTGCCAATCTACATAAATTGTTAAAAGGACTTGGACATATCCTCTGTCTACAGCTCTCCTGGCGTTTGTTTCTTTAACAAAAGAAAATTGAGAAAGAATATTTTTTAAATGACAAGAGAAACTGTTTGAATAAATCAAATTAAAAATACCGCTACAATCTTGTAATGAGTTCTTACAACTTTTTTTCCAAAAAGAAAAAATATGTAGGAGCCACACATTTAAATATTCTTTTTATCTAACAAAATAAAAGGTTCAGATGACTACATTTTCCAGAAACCTGCCCAATATATTGTTTTATGGTTAATAAATATCAAAATATCTTTAATACAATTAGGGCTACATCTTTTTAAACGTGAATACTAAAGTTTCATGTAGTTTAAAACTTAAACCAACTTTGATTACAGTGAATATATAAGCCTTTACCTTACTAGCTGTGAGTATGATTTTGTTAAAAGACATTATCATTATTGTAAGTCCTATCATAAACCTTGTGTTTCCACTGAAATTAACTCCATTGGATTGTAGCTTCAATTAATACTATTACACAGTATTACAATCTATATGTGTTTCCAATGATATCAACTGCTTCAATTACCCCCACAACTATATAAATATCCATGCAATAACAATGGTAAATTAAAAATACAACTTGGGAGCGCCTGGGTGGCTCAGCCAATTAAACATCAGACTCAACTACAGCTCAGGTCATGATCTCACAGTTCCTGAGTTTGAACCCCACCTTGGGTCTGCGCTGACAGCACAGAGCCTGCTTGGGATTCTGTCTCCCTCTCTCTCTGCCCCTCCCCTGTTTGCTCTCTATCTCTCTCTCTCAAAAGAAAAAAAAAAAAAATACTTACACAACTTTTAGTAAATGAAATGTAAGGAGCACATTACTGCTTTCTGATCATTAATTGTTTAATGTAATAAAAACTACATTAAAGAGCTTTTTTGTAAATGGTCACTTTTACTGGGGTAGAATTAACAGAAATCTACAAAGTTGATCTACTTTATTATTTTTAAAGTGTTACTATTTTAGATTATTAACCAAAAGGGTACATTTCACTAGAATAGCAGTAGGGGAATCCTATCATAGCAACATCCTGAGCCACCCATCACCACATAGGTAGGCCATTGATAAGAGCACAAAATAATGTGGAATACCAACCCATTGATTGGTTGGTATTTAATTATTTAATTACTTAGCTTCTTTAATTACAAAGAAATTCCCATCTCTTCCTAAGTTTACCGCCTGCCTCATGGCATAGACACTAAGATAACAGTAATGTTCTGCTGCTTTTAGTTACCTGAAAGAATTACTACAGCTTCCAAATGTGCTAATACGTACCTAAAACATAAAGATACTGAGATCGACAAACTTATTAATGCCCTATCAGAAGGCATTACAGAGCTGGAAGAAATTCATGTGGGGAGTGAAGCCTTCTTGTGTAAAAGCTTTAAAAACCTCTATTGTGTCTTGAAGAGTTTGTTGGCCAAAGCTGTGGCTATTTACAAAATCAGTTCAATAGTTTTGACTAACAGGAGTTTCGTGTACTTTAAGGGAATACATATTTTGTTTACACCACCTGGAATATATAAGCCTTTCCTTTCGTTTACTGTCTGTGAATACGATTTTTCTTACAAGACATTATGATCACTGTAACACCTATTACAAAACGTGGTTTCCACTAGAATTCCCAATAGCCAAATGGTATTTATATGAAATAATTTAAATTCTTTATTAAAGATCAAATAAGAAACCTGCCCATAATTCAAACACAGGTGCTGAGTGAAGAGAAGTGAACAGAGCTATCTGCAATCTGCAACTGAGCACAACTAAGAAGTTTAGTAAAGGGCTTTTTATTCACGTGTTCAGGATACCTAACTCAAAATCAGCCTATGTCTCTTCTTCCCTCTCTGGTTAAAAGAAATTCAGGTTCCCCTTCAGACTGCAGCATCTCATCTATACTCTAGCGATGGCACCCAAGTGCCTGTCACTCTGCACTGGGCATTAATCCATGTTCTTTGCTTTACACTCACTCAGGCTTATTACAGGAATCTCATTTACCCTTTTATTTTTTTTTAATTTTTTTTTTCAACGTTTTTTATTTATTTTTGGGACAGAGAGAGACAGAGCGTGAACGGGGGAGGGGCAGAGAGAGAGGGAGACACAGAATCGGAAACAGGCTCCAGGCTCCGAGCCATCAGCCCAGAGCCTGACGCGGGGCTCGAACTCACGGACCGCGAGATCGTGACCTGGCTGAAGTCGGACGCTTAACCGACTGCGCCACCCAGGCGCCCCTCATTTACCCTTTTAAAGTAAATGACTGCGCCCTCCAAAAAAAAGCAGTTAAAAAAAAAATCAATGGGTAAGAATGTTCCAAAATGCCACAGTGCATTTAAAAACATGCAGTGTGCTACTAAATATGCATTTAAAAATATGCAGTGTGCACTATCCTTCTAGGGCCATGTGCCACATGAAAACACGTTAGATAGGAACTAGACTCATCCTACTGATCAGTCACATTTTTACCTGATGGGGTAAAAGGATATGTTTGCCCACCATAGTCCTTTGAAGGAAGAGGGAGTAAAAGGAAGAATACTTTTTAAAATGGAAGATACCAGATTTCAGTCATCTTAACCAATTCCTACAAATAATTGGAACTTATGAGGGCTTTAGTTTTTACTGACTTAGTGATTTTGTCATCAGTGATTCTGAAAATTAGTAAGCTTCAGTTTTAATAGCTATTTTAATCTATTCTAAATCAAAAACATATGCCTATATTAATTTAAAAATTAATCTTTAAATAACAATTTGAACCACAAAGTCAGGGCACAACAAAGCAAGGCTACAACTATCTTTGAAAATTAACCCAAGTATTCTGATCTTGGTCTAAAGTTTATCCTATCAAATATGGAAATAAAGCTACATGGCTAATCTAATGGAGTACTACACATTTCATTTCAAAGATAAAACGGTTAACTGAATTTTATATTCTCTGGTATGTAATACTAACACCTAAGTGACTTTTTAAATAAATCATTACCAAACACCAGATTTTCAAACAATTAATCATTTGCTACTGTTCAAATGAACAACTCTGGTCATTCAAATCTAAAGGCAACCTGGTCGTACCCTTGATTAGACAGTTTTGGGGGAAAATAAGATAGAAAGCCACAACACCTACCCTTAGGACTAAATGTTACTGTGGTCAAAATGTTAACTTAGTCAAGCAATGAGACTGGAAGTGCTAACAAAAATTACTAATTAAAAAGTAGATACTGAGTATCTTAGAGAAAATATATAATGTAGATAAATTACTTTCCAAAGGAACTGTATCATGAGACACATTTACTCCAAATGCTTAAATTCTGAAGATCAGAAAACAGCTGCTTTAGTTTGTAAATGAATTTAGTAAACTGTAAATTTACATTAAGTCACTTTTTAATGATATAAACTTGAATTTGATAGAAATAAAATTTCTAATATGAGGTTTCTACATGAAAATCGTGTGTTCGATATAGTAGAGACAGTAGTTGTTCGAAATATTTTCATAGTAAATATCCTCAATACCATGTTACCTTCACTTTTTAAAAGATGATACTTAGGTAATATTCACATATTACTTTCTTCTGTTGACAAGATTTTATGTTTACATAATGAACTTATAAAAAGGAACCCCATGTACTTGAAAAAATTCCATAAGTGTACTCAACTATAATATATAATAGCTCAATAAACATAAATGACATTAGCTAGGACATATATCAATCAACCATATGAAAAATCAAGTTTGACATTTCATTATCACAAACCAGCTTTATAACTACAGACTAAATCTACATTTCGAGTTTCTTTAACATAGAATACTTGGAAAAATAGTATCTAGTATTTCTAGTATTTAAAAACTTACTTGATTTTAGCAATGCAGCAAGAGTGTCTAAAGCAACCCTGTCAACGTGAGAAAACACAAACAACAACAAAACTAGTAAAATTAATCTACAATAGTAAATTCAGACATCTTTTCAGATAAGTAATTATTATCTATTCCAAAAGTCATTCCTGTTATAATCAATTACATATGGTCTTTCTCTGTATGGACCTCTCCCTTTAGGTTAAAATCGAATAGGAGGAAGATTGAAATATTAATAGACAAGCACCAAAAAATATTTTTAAGGAAGAAAATTAACAACATTTTAGTCTTTATATCAGAGATTAGATGAACAGACTCAATTATTGTATTTGTATCTGACCCTGACAGTTCACAAAATAGCAATATTAAGAATCAGAGGCCTTGATTCACAAAAATTTTAAAGAAGTGTTAACACAAATAAAATTCTTAACTACAAAATTCTACAGATGTTCATAGTTACCTGACTTAAAATTATTTTAGCTCTATCACACAATAATCCTAATATTTAAAGTGATAACAAATGTAAAATATTTTTAGAACTGGGAGGTTTGGGGATAAGTATGAGACGTTAGCATTTTTCAGCCATAAGGCATCAAAGAAAATAATGAACCTAATCAATACCTCAAAAACTCTTACTGCCTATTAAAGGACAAAGGAATTGCCCAGAAACTTAAAAGTACTTGTATTTTCTTTGAACATAAATACTCAAATACACACAGTAAAATCAACTGCCATTAATCAGCTTTAAAAATACACAGAACATCACTGTGGAAAATCCTAGAATCAAATACTTTTTTAACTAAGTTACTGAAAACTTGGCACTTGATTTCAGTAACTTTAAAAATATAAGGCTACATACAACATACAGTACCTCTTAGTAAGACTTCAAAAACTATAATTAATTTGCATAAAAATATGCACTTTGTCAAACTTAAGCACGTCACTCATCATGAAGCATTTGTTGAATGCCTACTAGACACCCAGAGTAGCCAGTTTCTTCATTGGGATCAAATCAGCAAACTTCTCTCTTCCACACTTTTACAGTCTAGATACTGGGATAGAATGTACACACCTGTGAAAAAACTACTCAAGAAATGAAAACCAGAAACAAAGCAATGAGGGAAAAGCTGCACACATTAGTGTAAAGGCAACACGGAATGCCCAGAGTATTTGTTTAAAGGTAAAGAGCACAGCTGAGTGGGAGACTGAGGATGGATACTGGTTCATGGTAAAATGTGCCGCAATGATCTAGGACTAGGCACAGAGTAAGTGCTCATTTATAATAAATGCTCATTAACAGCCATACTTTGGTTTATTGACACCAATAAAGCAACGATATAAAGCTTTATTTAAGATGACATTCATAAAAAGGAAAACAAAAGTATATGCTTTAAAAAATGCTACAAATTCGTACTTGTTATTTTCTCAAAACAATGTGAAGTTTTCATAATGGTGAGTTAAAATTAAACGAAAATTATAAAATTACATACTGAATTTTCATAGCACTAAATCATCAGTAAGAAACTTTCCATAACCTCATAATTACATAATAAAACGTACACAAGACTGTAAAACAGAAATAAGGATGGCTTTGAAATTGGTCAAAATTAAAACACAGAACTAAAGCGATACTCCAAGGGAAATGCCAATACAAAGTACAAAATAGAAAAGAAGAGCTGATAAGTGCCAGAAATTATTATAGGTGCCTCATATATGTGTTTTTTAGTTAATTCTTAAAACAATCCTGGTCCATAGAACTGGCACATTTTATGGATAAAGAAACCAAAGATTTCAGAATATAATGTGCCTAGGTTCCCATAAAAACTAGGTGCTATGAACAATGAGTAATACAGGCCTCTTGTTGAGAAAGAAAATTATGAAATCAGAAATACTGGTTTCCTCCAAAAAAGATGTTGAAATCCTAACCCCCAGTACCTCAGAACGTGACCTTATTTGGAAACATCGTCACTGCAGGTGTAATTAGTTTAAATGAGATCATACTGGAGTAGTGGCCCTTAATCCATCCTGATTGGTGCCCCTATAAGAAAAGGGGAGACTATCTGAAGACAGACACACAAGAAGAGAACACCACGTGAGGAGAGAGGCCAAGATTGAAAAGCGGCAGCTACAAGCCAAGAAACACCAAAGACTGCTAACAAACCACCAGCTAGAAAGCGGGGAAGGATTCTCCCACAAAGGTTTCAGAGGGAGCAGTGGCCCTGCCGAAAGGGTGATTGTGGACTTCCAGCCTCCAGAACTATGAGACCATAAATTTCTGTCATTTGAAGCCACAAAATTTGTCCTAGGTACTTTGTTACAACAGTTCTAGGAAACAAATACAATCACTTAGCTGCAATCACTTGCAATGACTTAATCTACTGTTAAGTCTTTATTCAAAATATAAAAATCCTAGAGTACTGTTAGAGAAACAGTCTGTCTTTCTTTGAACCAAATAAAAGTGTCTCTGACAGTTTCTAATCCTTAAATTACATGTGTTTTGGGTTCATGTTTATTCTTCAATACTGGCAAAACTGGGATGTGAACCCAGTTCTTTCTGATGCCAAAGCCCATCATGCTTGTTCCACAGCTGCACATTAAAAGAAATTATGAAGTTCAGTGCAAAGTCCTCTTGATGTTTTTACCAAAATGTTACTTAAAAGGTTATTTTTAAAACCTTCAGCACAAAAAAATTCTAGAATTCTCTGACACATATAATACAAATTTATAATATAAAACTTACAAAAGAATTTTAGAATAACAGATTTATTGAAATGCACAGTTTGTATTATGTTAGCAGATTAGAATTCTTCAGTTTCACTATTTTATACTTCTTCATATATTTTCCTAATCTTCCTATGTCCCAAACAGAATAATACAACCAACAATGAATGGCTTAAAAAGCTGCCTATGGCTTCTTCCTTTAGGAGCAGTAAAGGAAGAAAGCTTTAGCTCCAGGTTCTCATGAAGTCACATTTCCTTTAAATTAGGGGCTCAATCCTTATTGGGACATTCAAGAACCCACTGCGCCCTAAGTTGCTTCCTTCTGGATTAACAGTGCATATATCTAAAACCTAAAATTGGAAACGGAAGGAAATCCTCAAGGGCTGCACTACCGTTCAAACATAAATAATAACCCTAATCTTATTCCTCTAAAAACATGGAGCATTATTTCAGAGGAGGAAGAACAGCAAAACAAATGTTCTATATGTCAAAATTTTATAATTAAGGGAGAGACCCTAAGATTATTAAAAATGATAAAGACATCGAGATACTGATGCTCAGCCAATGAATTGTTTATTGTTTTTAAAGTAAAAATAAAGTAAAAAATTTGTTTTTTGTTTTTAAATATAAATACAGGAAGGAATGAAGGGATAATTTAGATAGCTCTATTCCTTGCTTAGAAGCTTATACCCACTATTTCTACATAATTTTGGATATATTCCCATATTGGATATTCTAATGACATTTGTGAAATGTTCTGTTTCTCCTAGGAACATTTTATATTAGATTTGGTAACTGGTTAGAATAGACTAATGTAGACTTTAAGAATGAGATCAAAACCATGAGATAAAAGATAAATTAAAAAGTACTTTAGGAGCGCCTGGGTGGCTCAGTCAGTTAAGCATCTGACTTCGGCTCAGGTCATGATCTCGCCGTCCATGAGTTCGGGCCCCACGTTGGGCTCTGTGCTGACAGCTCAGAGCCTAGAGCCTGTTTCAGATTCTGTGTCTCCCTCTCTCTGCCCCTCCCCTGCTCACGCTCTGTCTCTGAAAAATGAATAAACCTTAAAAAAAAAATTTTTTTAAAGTACTTTATAGGTCAAGGGGAGAAATGGCATATAAATTAAAAAATAAAGAATATACTTTTAGTACTAAAATTCACTCACACCCTCATTACTACATTAGTTATCGAAACTAACTACACTGCACTCATAGGCACTGTGATCATTATAAGAATCATCTCGGGGCGCCTGGGTGGCTCAGTCGGTCGAGCGCCCTGCTTCAGCTCGGGTCATGATCTCACGGCTTGTGGGTTCAAGCCCTGCGTCAGGCTCTGTGCTGCGAGCTCAGAGCCTGGAACCTGCTTTGGATTCTGTGTGTGTGTGTGTGTGTGTCTCTCTCTCTGCCCCTCCTCTGCTCATGTGTGCGCATGTGCTCTCTCTCAAGAATAAACATTTAAAAAATTTTAAAAAGCAAAAAAAAAGAAAAAAAAAGAATCATTTCATTAAATCCTCAAACCAAACTTCTGATGTAGGGGTCCATGTTACCATTTACAGACAGGAAACCGGGGCTTAAGTAAGGTAACCTACTTCGTACCTAGAGCCAGTCAATGACATGCAAATCCAGTTCCTCCTGCCTCCAGAGCCCACTCACTACACTACACCAATTCTATAAGTTGGTTTTACTAATTGTGATACAACCATTTTCTTTGTTTTGTTACATTTCATGAGATGCTCTAGGACTGTGTATGATCTCTGCATAAGTAAATATGTTAAGACATCCCACCAAACAATATTTAATGAATGTTAAATATGCACAGTCAGCTCCATTTTCTAAAAGGGTAAAAGCTGAAATATTTGACCTTTATTTAAAAAGAGTGGAAAGACTGGAAATGTTCTGAACTTATTTGTAAAATGTGGTAAAATAGTTGATGTGGATAAATTCTTTCTCATAAAAGAACCATAGCTAATAAAAGTAGAAAGAATGAGAAAATTAGAAAAGTCACTATTCTGCAACCCCTAAAGAAATAATGGATCTAGACAATGTCATGAAATACTGCTAAATTATTAGGTGGAAAGTAGAGCCATCACCTAAACTCAGTGATCTCAAGTAGTACAAAACAGAGTACCCAGCACATCTGAAACATTTTGATCAGAAAAAATGAACCCAAATCTAATCAATCCTCTAGCTCTATCAGTCTACAGGAAATTCAAGGGATATACCTACATGTTAAAGGACCCCAGGATACAGTCATCTTAATCCAGAATGTTGGGACAACCTACAAGACATCACCCAGGTCCTTCAACAAATAAATAAAACAGAACCAAAAAACAGGGGAACTGTTACTGATTGTTAAAGATTATGAGACACAGCAAGCAAATAAAATGTACAGATCTTATTTGGATCCTGATTGGAACAAGTCAACTGTAAAAAAAGACATTTCAAAGACGATCAGAAAGTATCAGGGGCGCCTGGGTGGCTCAGTCGGTTAAGTGTCCCACTTCTGCTCAGGTCATGATCTCACAGTTTGTGGGTTCGAGCCCCGCATCAGGCTCTGTGCTGACAGCTCAGAGCCTGGAACCTGTTTCAGATTCTGTGTCTCCCTCTTTCTCTGCCCCTCCCTGTTCACGCTCTGTCTCTGTC
Organism: Panthera uncia; assembly: GCF_023721935.1. Taxonomy (NCBI): domain Eukaryota; kingdom Metazoa; phylum Chordata; class Mammalia; order Carnivora; family Felidae; genus Panthera; species Panthera uncia. Next base: position 25,731,684 of record NC_064807.1, read on the forward strand.
TCAAGAATAAATAAAAACATTAAAAAAATTTTTTTAAATAAAGGAAGTATCAGATGATATTAAGGGATTATTAATACTGCTGGACAATGAAACAATATTCTGGAAACACTAAAAGGAAAAAGTTGTGTCTGATGATAATCATACTAAAGAATTCACAGAACAAATGTTACAGCCAATATTTGCTTCAAAATACAGAAAGAAAGAAAGAAAGAAAGAAAGAAAGAAAGAAAGAAAGAAAGAGAAAGAAAGAAAGAAAGAACAAGGAAGGGAAAGCTGAGATAAAAATGGCCAATGTTGGTTACTGCTGAAACTGGGTGGTGGGTACATCACAGGGTCCTATTCTAGTTCTGCACAGGTCTGTAATTCCTCTAGTCTATTTTTGTGTAGGTTTGGAAATTTCCTAAATGTGACAAGGAACAATGTGTGTGTCCTGTTTGGATTCTGATTCAAACAAACCCATTAAAAAAAGGGCATTTTGAGACAACAGGAGAAAAATGAACACAGAATAGATTTTAGGTTATATTAAGGAATTAATAATTTGGTTGAGTATGATTTTAGTATTTTGGTTATTTTTTTAAGTCCCTATTTAGTAGAGTTAAATACTGAAGTATTTAGGGAAAAATGATAAAATATCTCGGATTTTTTTTACAGAAATATATATATTTGAATTTCATATATGAATAAAATATATGAATGGCATCTGGGATTTGCTTAAAAATACCTCAGCATAAATAAAAGTATAAAGGGGGATTAAATGGCAGAATGTTGATAACTGTTGAATCAAGTAAGTGATTAATAAACCTAATTCAAGATAATCATTCTAATATAATATAAACTCCAGGTATCTTTGAAAAACTCAGTATTTTTTTTAAAGAATATGGCTTAAGAAAAAAATACTAAATATAACCAAATAACTGGAAACTGCTTTCATTTTTGAGGCTGAAAGACCTACAAATGAAGAGATATATATCTTGGAATATACATATCTCAAGAAAAAAAAAGACATTATTTTGACAAAAAAGAAATGTATAAATTTAAAATATGTTCAGATAATTGTAAGAATGAAGGATGCAGTCACTGAAAGACTGCAAAACTGGGTAGGGGATATAGTAGGCATCCAATAAATGTTTCTGAATGAATGCTACTCTGTCAATGAGGTTTTTCCTCTTCTAGTATCTAGGAATGTTCTACATCTAAATTTCCATAACACTATATTCAATGACTTTAAAGCTTTCTAATTTTGATACACCTTTGAAGATTAAACTTTATATTTTAAAAATCTTTATCATAATAAAATCACTAAGAACTAAGAAAGGACCCTCGATACAATATAACTCAACCTGCTGGTTGCGCAGATCAAGAAGAGGCCCACAATAACAAAAGATAGACCTCTATTTATACTCAAAGCATTTACTCACTTCATGAGACCCGAATTCTTCTTACTAAATGGTCCAATGATTTTAAACAGCAGCTCCACAACTCCATTTTTCCCTAAGGATACTGAATTCACAGCTAGGAGGGGGAAGAAAGAATGTAAAATGATGTTAAAACCTCAATAAATAGAAATGTGTATTCTTGGTAATACATGGCCAAAAACATACACAAGTTCTGTAGCAGATATGAACTCAAGGCCTCATGACATCCACCTTAGCCAATCACTTGAAGGGAAGATTTGGTTGGGGGTGGGGGTGGGGAGAGGGGGAAGCAGTTATTTACTACCTTACAGGGAAATTATGAAAGAAGTTATATAAAACAACACAATGTTACTACAAAAAAAAATAGTTTTAAATTGCTCTGTTTGTTTCTTCAATAAATTTAGAGAACTCTTAAATACAAGGTCATGGAGATTCAAGGACAAAAACAGTGAGAACACAGTAAGGAGGAGCATGACAGTAACAATAAACAAATCATTACTACATTATTTTCTAAATAACTAAGAGTTGTAAGCTGTTTAGGTTACACCTGTGTGGAGCCCCAAATCCATAATGAAACTGAAGGTATCTCTGTAGAAATTGATGCCTGGGCTCAGTCTTTACCAATGAAGAGGAGCTAGCAAGGACAGGAATTGCGGTAAGGGAATGTCTCTGGAGACAGGGATAACACGGAAAACAGAACAGAGTCCGTGAACAGCACGGGTATAAAGTCACACATTAAAAGATAACAGTATCAGGGGGTGACTGGGTGGCTCAGTCAGTTGAGCATTCAACTTCAGCAGGGCATGATCTTGTGGTTCCTGAGTGTGAGCCGAAAGTCAGGCCCCATGCTGACCCTGTGGAGCCTGCTTGTAATTCTCTCTCTCTCTCCCTCTTTCTCTGCTTCTCCCCTGTGCACATGTGCTCTCTCCAGAAAATAAATAAATATTTAAAAAACTTAAAAAAGCAAGATATAATACCAGACAGAAGTTGTTAATTTGTTCAACTACAGGGAATTGCCCAAAAGGAACAACCAATCAGACATGCATTTTAAATACAGGTCAGATCCCACAGCACTGTGGGTAAGACAGATTTGAAAGACATGTAGATCCTGAGAAACTTAACAGAAGACCATGGCAGAGGGGAAGGAAAAAAAAAAAAGTTAGAGAGGGAGGCAGCCAAACCATAACAGACTCTTAAAAACTGAGAATAAACTGAGGGTTGATGGGGGGTGGGAGATGGGTATTAAGGAGGGCACCTGTTGGGATGAGCATTAGGTGTTGTATGGAAACCAATTTTACAATAAATTTCATATTAAAAAAAAAAAAAAGAAAGAAAGACATTTGTTAGCAGGCTGTGGTCTACGTGAGAGGTGATGAGACCTCAACCAAAGCAACTGTGGTGGGGGAAAAAGAGGAAACAACTTCAGAGTTTCACACAGAATACACAACTACCTATCCAGAAAATTGTGCCTAACGTTTTAAACTCTGAACACATAGATTTTTAAAAATTATAGATAAACCATTACTAGCCTTCTAGTGGTAAATTCAATATGTTGCCACCAAAAATATAAGCTCAAGTTTTGTATGATTATTTTAATTTCTTCTGTATCTAGTTTTCCATTATCCCTTCTAATTTTACCTCTGCCCTGTCTTCTTTTTTCCTTCATTGGGGTATTTGGTGGTTTACCTGTTTATTTTTTTAATTTTACTTGAGTGTAGTTGATACACAATGTTACATTAGCTTCAGGTATACAACTTAATCATTTGATAAGTTTATACATTTGGTATGTTCACCATCAGAATAGCTACCATCTGCCCCATTACATCACTATTACAGTATTATTTTAATCCAATCAATTTATTTTTTACATCAACTGGGTGTTCTTTTTCCTGTACTTTTCCTGCTTTTTCCTCTGCTTTCCTTGTGTTTATTGCTCTCTTAACTTCTTTGGTTAGAAATCCAATTCATTCATTTTCTTCTGTTCTTTTTAAATTATCTAGTGTTAATTCTTTAAGTGGTCAGAGCTATTTTCCTATGAGCTCACCTTTAGCCATAGTGTCAAAGTATAGCTATCGACAAATACATATACACGCACATTTTTATACATACACGCAAACACACACACACATCTCTACCACTTGGACTATCATTATTCTACAATGATATTCTGCCATGATATGGCAGAATCATGTACTCTCCATGTACATCATATCATGTACTCTACAATTTCAATTTCAAGGTGTCTTGTTAACCACTCCAATCCCATAGTCAGGGAATAGAAAGAAAATTCACACCTCCTAGGTTTGGGACCTAATATTAGTGAGAGAGTGTGTGTGTGTGCGTGCTAGGAAGCTTTCGCTCTGTGATCCCTCTTCTCTGCAGCTTCCTCGGAGGCTCCTATACTATTTTCTTCTGTTCCACTACTTCCTTATTGATTGCTGAAGGTAATTAGCTCTAGGAGACTATGCTACCACATGCTTTCCCTCTCAGTTTTCCTCTCATCTGTGAAAATCCAAATAAGCTCAGCAGTTTTTCTAGCTGCCAACACTCACCTATTCTTCCACATCTTCCCACAGGCTGTCTATTCATCCCCTTCACTACAGGCTTTTACAAACGGCAGGAAATGAGAATTCTCAAGATTTTGTCAACTTACCTTCCTACCACTTATCACTTTTGTGGCATGGGGTTAGGAGTTACCAAGAGTCATATTAAATATTCTCTTTTCTTGTCTCCAATTTTTAGAGATTTATGGAGCTTAGGTACTTCCCCATTTGCATTTTGTGTAACTTGACAACACTGAGTCAACTAAAAGCAGCCCTAAAATACTTACAATTGGCAGAATATACTCGTAAAAGCTGAAGACAAGGCAAAACCAAGCGATGATTCTGCAAATTCTGTTTGACCAAATTCAGAGTTATATTCAGAGCTCCATTAATTCTAGCTTTCACTCCAAATTTTTTGTCTGTTAAAAAAAAAATGAACAAACACATTTTAGCCATGTATAACTTCTGAATGAAATAAAAATGTCATAAAGCAATGAAAATTTAAAAACTTATATTATGAATTCATATTATCACACATAAAATTGACCAGAAGTAACTAAAATTGGAATTGCTTTCTTGTATATTTTTTATTTTTTTTTTATTTTTTAGAGGGAGTGCGCAAGCAGGGGAGAGAGGATCTTAAGCAGACTCTAAGTTCTTTCTGCAAGGAGGCTGGCAAAGGGCTTGATCCCACAACCCTGAGATCATGACCTGAGCCAAAATCAAGAGTTAGATGTTCATCCGAATGAGCCACTCAGGCGCCCCTCTTACATAATTTTAAAAGATTCCTTAAACTTTTAAAACATGGCCTGAAAGAAAGTACAAAAGGGCAAGTTGGGAGGACAGCACACAGGGACAGAGGTTGAAAAAGTTCGACTGTCATGAAAGAATAATTTAACTGCTCCACTACATACATTATTCAAAGGAACACCATCACAAGGTTAGGGAGAATTATAAAGAATCTAAATGTCCATTACCAATATTATTTATTTCATATTAACCATATTTTTCAGACTTAGAATATAAATTAATGAAAATATAAACAGCTTAAGTAAAAAATAATCTAGCAAATATTATCAAATAAGTTTCTAAAGGATCTAATTCAACACAGAAAAGGAGAAAAAGAAAAGTTCTGGATTTTTATTCTCACAAAGAGATTAAAATAGTCTAAGAAACAATCTGGATAACAAGAATAATGTTAAGATTTCAAACACAGAAAATAAGCAGGACCAGCAAGCAGAGTTATTTCATTAACAACAGGAATTTTACATCAAAAAGAACTAAACATTCCTGAGGAAAAACTACTCCCATGGGGGGGGGGGGGGGGGGAGACAAAAAGTATAGAAAGTCACTCAAAGAATTACAGCACAATTTCCTTGAATAACAAAAATGGAAAACTAGTACAAATAATAAAGGAGATACCACAAATTTAAAAGTACAGAAGACAATAAAATAAACCATAACTTAGAAGAGACATTAAAGAAATACAAATATAAATTCATGAATGTCTTAATTTCATGAAAAGCAAAGGAAAGCTCTAAAAAAGGAGGAAGCATGAGATAACAATAGTCATCATGAAATAAGGTTTTCTTGTTTTATTTCTCATTTACAGCAAAAATCTCAGCAGGGAGACTTAAACTTCAAATATGAGAGTTAAGGAAAAATAAAAGTTGACATATTTCTTACATTAACTGAATATTTGTTTAAGTATTAAGGCCCTTAAGACAACTGGAAAATTAAAGTCATCTCAGAGATGCTTTGAGGGAACAATTGTTAAAGTATTAAATATTTATACAGTAAGGATATGTATGAAATACATAATAATACACTGAATACACATATGTAAACACTTTTTAGAATAAACAGTTTAACCAAAAGCTTCAAAGTTTAAAACTCATAGGTACACCACAAGGCAATGGCAGAACTCTTAAAAAATTGCTATACTAAGAGTTCAGAGAATCATTTTAATCTGTGTAGCTAGACTACTATAAACTGAATTTAGGTTCTACTCCAAGGATGCCCTTTCTCTGTTAACCTAACCTAAATCACCTTTGTTTCAAATCCCATGTTTTCTCAATTTCTATTTTTTAACATATTGCAGGTCTTAACTGTTATAATAATCGGTCTTACAATATTTTATATCTCTTTTGATCTTGACTAGGTCATCAGCTTTTTAAGCACTGAGACTGTGCAGTACAAATATGACTATTAATGAAAAGTGAACACATTTCACCTCCATGTTCCTCAAAGCATTTCCATCCATACTCCCTCCTTCCAGCTCCAACAATATCCATGCTATATGTGTCCTTTACACACATACAAATGCAGGCACACATACACTAAGACACACTTGTGATTTTGACATATTTTTCTTCCTTTTTTCCAACCTACGCAAAGGAATTCCTCGTGAATTTAGGATCTCCCATTCTTGCAGGCTACTGCAGTTGACTGTAAAAAGTGGTCCATAGCTAAGACTGAGAAAAAGCCGTACCATTTTAGATGTTCAAAACTGACCAAGTTTCAAGGCACACAGAATCAACGTCACAAATGGTTCTATGATGAACACACAAGTGAAACCCTTACCTTTTGGTCCAATCTTTGCAAGAATAGAATGAATCTGCACCATTAACTCCTCATTCTGGGGAGATTCTTTGCTAGCATTCGTAAGTAACTGCAACAATATTTGTGAACCACCTTTGGCGACCAAGAAACTCGCTCTTCGACCTCCACCTAAAAAAAAAAAAAAAAAAAAAGATTGTTTTTAATTGTTTAAACAGCAAATCCTCCCATAACATATTAAAAACATCACAACTTGTTAGCATTCAAGAAATACTTCAAGAGATGACTTCTGAAATGAAATACCTCAAAATCAAATTTTCTTTCATTTCATTTAGTATTTTAGTTAGAAAAACAGCAGAAGGAGTAAATAAAAGTGATGCCAAAATTCTACACTCAAGGCTCTGGAAATGGGTTTTGGAGTGGTTTGAGGGATACTGGAAGATCCCTCAAATCAAAAACAAAGCAACAGTAAGAGTATGACATCTCGGCTTCCAAATTCTGATACTCAGAACTGTCTCTATATGAGTATCAAAAAATTCCAAATAAAGTACACATAATACATTGTTGATCACTGTTTACAAACAGAAATTAGACCAAAGGAAACAAAAACTTACCAGCTGACACCAGCTCAACAAGAATGCTTAAGATATTAAGTGTAGTTTGAAGATCTTTCGTGTTCTGAAATAAATAGTTTATTTGCTGTATTAAACCATTGTAAATCTGTGATTCCCAAACCTTTTCTGTTCCTGTTGTGAACTACATATATTTTTACAAATGACCCTTCCAATTTCTCTGAGAACAAATGTATTTGGGCTTCCACTATTCCCACTCATCACTTCAGGAGCTTCTTCTTGCCCAGGAGACTGTTTGCAGGTCATCTGAGCTATTATTTTCTTAGTACCAACATTATTACAAGAGGAATTCATTTATCATTTGAATTCATCATCTTCTACCAAACAGAAAATACAAATAAATGAATCAAAATGTGAAAGGCACTACAGTGTACATATGGTGACTACCCAGTCACCTAGCTCCCCTCACAGAAGGCAACTGCAGTACCAGTTGCTTGTGTATCCAGCCGAAGATAATGTGCACACATAAAAGAAATCCATGTAAATGGAGGTGTATACACAGATTTCTACAAATGATATTCCCCTATGGATACTATTCTATACATTGATATTTTTATGTATGAACAAATGGTTTCTTAACTCTTTTTTAGGGGCTACAGGATATAATCCATTATATATGGTGATGCCATTGTTTATGAAACCAGTCACCTACTAATGGAGTATTTAATTTTTCAAATCTTTTGCTATTAAAAAACTGTAACAAAAAATTAAGTACATGTTTATACGGAATCCAGTACATCTCCATATGGGACGAATTCCTGGAGTTTCTGGGTCAAAGAATATGAGCATTTACTTTGATGAATATTACCAAAGTGCTCTTCATGGAGTAATTTACACTCCCACCAACAATGTGGAAGAGTATTTCCCAAAGTCTGGACAACCAATCTAAGAAGAGAAAATGTTTAAATACTTTCCTTTGGTTACATTTCTCTTATTAAAAGCGATGCTTGGATCAAGAAAACCACAGATAAAGCAGAATTATGACCTACTTAGAGAATTTCTTCACCCCCAAAGTAGAGGAATGTTACAATGTTTATACAGAGGAATTTCAAAAGTGCTGTGTATCAGTGACTGGCAGGAGTCTCTTACTCTTCCCCTTTCCAAAAGGGAATGAGTGTTGTCTCTGCTTCACCATTTTAGCTTATAGACTAATGGAACCAAAAGGCCACATCTAGACCAGTTAGAGGATTATGCATTAACCAGAAACCCTTGTCTTAGCATTGGAGATATTAAATGGACCATCAACTCACTAGAGAGGAATCTGAAAGAAGAGAGGGCCAGACAGACATCTGTTAAAAAGAATAATGGACTATGGCAGAATATTATTACGTGTTTGGCAAACTGATTTCATCTTCTTCCTGGGTACACAGTCAAACCACATTTTCCAGCCCTCTGTAATTAGGTTTGGGCCATGTGACTGAGCTCAGGCCATTGGAACCTGAATTGAAGTTGTATTGTCATGTCTAGGCCTTACCCAGACAAGTCTCCCATATGTAATTTGCCACCTCCCACCCCTGCTGACCTCAGTAAATTGTGATAAAGCAAGCAAACAAACAAAACAAATGGTGTTCAATCTCAAGTGCCATTTGTGTTTCTTTTCCTGGGAACTGTCCAGAACGTCTACACATTTTTCTATTGGGTTACTGATTTAATTTTTCCTTACTCATTTGTAAAACTTCTTTATATGTTAAAGAAGTTACACAAGTTGAATGTTTTTTCCTCAGTTTGCCAAGTGTCTAGGGTGTTTTTTTCCTATGTACTTTTGTTAATGGAGTTGAATTTATCCATATTTTCCTTTATAACTCCTGAGTCTTTTTTTACATTAGAAAAGCCTTCCAGGGCACCTCGGTGGCTCAGTCAGTTAAGCGTCCAACTTGGGCTCAGGTCATGATCTCACAGTTCGTGAGTTCAAGCCCCATGTTGGGCTCTGTGCTGGCAGCTCAGAGCCTGGAGCCTGCTTCAGATTCTGTGACTCCCTCTCTCTCTGCTTCTCCCCCGCTCAACCTTTGTCTCTCTATGTCTCTCAAAAAATAAATGAACATTAAAAAAAATTTTTTTTAATAAAAAAAAAAAAAAGCCTTCCCTGTTTAAAGATTATTTAAAGATTTCTCCCATTACTTCCTCTAGTATTATGATTTTATTTTCCAAGCTTAAATCTTTGCTGGATATAGAACTTACTTTGGTGTAGGAAGTAAGGATCCGCTACACTTTTCTAAGTGGCTACTAATCTATCTGAGCTCCACTTAGTAAGTAATCCCTCCACTTCTCACTGATCTAAAATGCTACCTTTCTTAGATGATATTAAATTCCCATGTGATCTTTATTTATTTCCAGAATTTCTATTACACTGATGTCTATTACTCATGCACAATTTCTAAGCTATCTGAATTACTAAAATTTTATAGTGTTCTTTGATATTTGGTGCAGCAAGTCTTTTCTCATTTCTCTCCTTTTTCAGAAATGTCCTTTCTACTCTTGCTTTTTATTTTCCCATCGGACTTTAGAAAGAAAACTGTTAATGTTTTTATTGAAATTACTCTAAACTGATGAATCAATTTAGGGAAAAATGACATATCATTTTGAATAGAAAGTGATTCCTACCAAAAAACATGAACTTACTCCCTGTTCTTTTTTTTTTCCAGCTCTGAGATATAATTTGACATATAACACTGTGTAAGTTTAAAGCATACAATGTATTCACTCCCCACTCTTAACACCGCACTGAATAAAATTTAAAATCCTGATTCTGACTATATCCTGCTGTTCCACCCAAAAATTTTACACTGGGATAGAAATTTAATTATTACCAACATAATATAGTTATTCAACCAATACATGCAGTAAACTAAATCACAAATATATATCACCTAACACAATAAATGAGAATTTCCAACATCAATCATTTATTTCCAGCTAATGCTTTCTTATTACCAACTGGAATGGCATGTTAAAATTTAAAATATGGTTACATGATAATCATCAGGGAATATACTTAGAGGTTTACCTAATATATGTTAGAATGCTTCTGCCACCGTTCCAAGTGATCATTTAAAACATAAAACTAACTTCCATTCATTGGCTTTACCTCTAGAATAAAACTTTTATACTTCATATATACATTTTTTCCTTCAGTCCTGGTTGGTATTAATAGTTATATTAATTAAAGCCTGTCAGTGATTTACCTCTAGGGTTGACAGCAGAACTTCCATTCCTGTAGAACCTTTGGCTGTCATTTCTCTCCTTGTCTTTTCTGAAAGGTATAAAAAAGTTTTCTTCTAAGATATGAAAGAAAAAAATTACATATAATTCTATTGTATAGCTAATGTAGAATCCACAGGACTCCATTGATTTAGTAAACATTCTAAATTGGTTCTTAGATGTTTCTCCCTCTGATACTGCTAATTATACTCTGTGGGAACTTCCAGATCTCAGTTTACAAGACCTTCCTTGCATTTGATCACATTTCCTATCATGAACTAGATGAATCCTTATCAATCCATCTGTAATCTTAAAATCAACAGTAAAGTGTAGATACCAGAACTGCAGGTGAGGTAGGAGTAGTAATGGTAGGCCTCTTTATTATCTTTATGACTAGAATTAGAAAATATTTAGTCAAAATTGGTGAAAACAAAAACCTAGTACCATTTTCAAATGTTTTTACTGAACTAATACCATTTTAAAATTCTGAATTACACAAAAATACAAAACTAGGGAAGAGCTGCTTCTGCAAGACTCTGGAGATCAGATCACCCAAATAATCCCTTTTATCTCACTGAGATTGGGAGCAGGGGGAACAGTATACATTTTCCTCTATTTAAAGGTTTCTAGAGCTTCTCCACGATTCTTTTCCTTTGATTGACAAGATAAGAAAGGTAGAAAGGTAGACATTTAGATAGACCACACACAAATTATATGTACTTTACCTATATCACTTCATTTATGACTCACTTTAACTGTCCAGGAGAAAAATTACTATTTTTACAGACCAGAAATTTGAGTTCAGAAAGAAGAAATCTGTACAATGTCATTGAGCAGGTAAGTGTAACAGTAAGAGACTGAGTGATCCGGATGTTTCTGAACCCAAAGCTTACAGTCTTTCACTGATTTAGTGTATTTCTAAAAGAGCCACAGGAATCATTCCTTTATATAGGACTGTTGGTACAAGAGACTTGATGACCCTCTCCAACTGTTTCACACCTAAACATTAGTGCCAGAAATTCTTTTAACATAGAATGACAATGCCATTCCTTTCACATTTTGAGATTTTAAAAAGAGAACACAAATAATCCATTCTCAATACAGCACATATTACATAGTAAAGTTCAAGAGATTGGTAATACCAAATGTGTTCTACACAGGGATGATCAAGGAGTCTAAGAGCAGAATGAGCCCCGAAGCCCTGATAAGGGGAGGGGGTAAAAGTGAGACTAGGCCTTTAGAACACCACACTTCTGCCCAAAGCAAATCCTGTTCAACTTGCATCGTGAAAGAACGAAAAAGCCATACGTGGTATAATTCTGCCACATACAAATTATATATTTACAATTTCACAAGGAAATGAAGTGTAAAATGTAGACGACAAGTCACAAAATCTTGGGAAAAAACTCATTAGTCTGATACCCATCTGAAAATTAGGTTATTCTAAATTATAAGTTATTACAAAAAGGGACAAATGTGCTACAGAGAAGTTATAGTAAAATATTATTTATAATAACTATTAGTAACTACCTACAAAATAAATATGGAGATTAGAAACCATATTTTTCTTTAAAACAACAAACTCATGCTATCATGCATCATCTTGGGTCCAGATAACGAATTTTGTAAAACTTACAGAAGTCTTACAATCTGTTTAAATATAAACTTGAATAAGTGACTGTTCATCTCCTTACCCCTTGCCATAATTACTAATGCTTAGAAGAATGACAAATTTCTTTACCTACAAAAAAAGGAAACACTCATAAATATTCGTAAAACTCAATTCCCTTTTAAAAAGTATATGATTCATGGGGCACCTGGATGGCTCAGTTAAGCAGCTGACTTCCACCCAGGTCATGATCTCCTGGTTTGTGAGTTCGAGCCCCACTTCGGGCTCTGTGCTGACAACTCAGTGCCTGGAGCCTGCTTCGAATTCTGTGTCTCCCTCTCTCTCTGCCCCTCCCCCACTCATGCCCTGTCTCTCTCTCTCTCTCTCAAAAGTAAACATTAAAAAAATTTAAAAAATAAAAGTATGGGATTCCTCTGCTGACCCTTCATTTCCCTGGGCCAGCTGCCTCCATCAGTAAGCACTGAGTTATAAAATAAATATTGTTTAAATATCTACAATGTACCCTTGATTTAACCTTTTAAATAACACAACTGATTTACTATTTTTTTTTTACATTTATTTATTTTTGAGAGACAGAATACAAGTGTGGAAGGGGCAGAGAGAGAAGAAGACACAGAATCCAAAGCAGGCTGAAGGCTCGGAGCTGTCAGCACAGAGCCCAAAGCAGGACTCTAACTCACAAACCGTGAGATCATGACCTGAGCCAAAGTCAGACACTTAACCGACTGAGCCACCCAGGGACCCCCACAATTGATTTACTACTAAAGCCAAATGATTTTTCAATATTAATCACACAGAATAGTCAGAAGACTGAGATCTCCTCTACTAACAAACCATTACATTTTCACTGTCATGGAAGACCAAAAACTCTCCTTATTGTAACATCCACGATCATCTAGTTTATTCCACACGCTAAACGAAAACTAGGTGCCATACAGTTTTTTACTATACTCTAGATTCTGTCATAATCTAAGGAGGTTTCGATGTCAATGATTCAAATACCTAGCTGCATAGTTTTTTGACAACCAAACCATTCTCCTTTGCTCTAATTTATCAACCCTTGCAATTCTCGTACCCCAAACTGTCCTACCTCTGGAATCTTAACCTACAATCTCCCTCTATCAGACCCCAGACTCCTAACACTCCTTCTTTCTTTTCGAAAGATTAGGGAAGTCTCACTGTCACTTTCACTGAAACTTCCTAACTCATCAAAGGTAGTGCTATTTTCAGGTAAAATCAGGTCTAGACTTAACCACCACAAAGCTTTCTAATTAAGTAAATGCTAAAATGTGCATTCTCTTTCCTACATCACAGTAAAAATAATGCCATAAGAATTTCTTCTCCTAGTTTAAGACTGTTAGTACCAAAAATTCACCATTTCCATCCTTATTTGGAAACACAAAACTACTGTTTTCACTTACCTCAACTCACAGCCATCACCATCTGCCCTGCCATAGCCCACAGCTATTCCAAACGTTGTACCAGTCCTCTACCTGTGGACTCTCAATCCCTGGGCCTCTGTTCCCAACTCTCAGCATCTATATTTCCCTCAATGAATTGAGACAAAGTGATCTGTTAAGTATGGATGAAACTCTATAAATAATTACCAAAATCCATATACTCATGTATCAAAGCCTTGACAATTTTGCATTCCTTTTTCCAGTCAGGGTATTGGAAGAGGATGTGTCCTTTTTACTACATTCTGAATCCCATCCTTTCTACCTACTTATAAAGCTATAGCTTCAACCTCCACCCACATACTGTTTTTTATTTTCCCATATACTTAACAAACCTTATTTTACCTTGCCTCTTCCTCTATTTCTTTGTTTTCTCAGTGAAACTCTCTCCAACAACAGCAAAAAAACTCTATACTCCCCATCGTTATTTCATTTGCCACTCATATTACAGCATACTGTAATCTTCCTTCTAATTCCACCACTTGAAAGTGCTCTTGTTGTGGCCAGTAATTTATTATCAAGTCAAAAAGGTCTTTATTTTAACTCACCTCTCTATGTTACTTAACATTACTGACAATGCTTCCTCCCTTGGCTTTTTCAAAAGTCCTTCCCAGTTCTTATACCGCTACATGCTTTCCTCAACACTTTCAATAATCTGAATGTTATATTTAACAGGCAAGGATTTTAAAGCAGCTATTATAATTACATTCTATTACATTAAGGAAAATACAAGGTCACTATGAACAAAAATATAGGAAATCACAACAGAAAAATTAAAAGTATGATGAAGAACCAAATGCACATTTCAGAAAAGAAAAATACAATGTGTGAAATAAATATCAGATAGACATAATGGTAGACTGCAGAGGAAAAGGGCAGAGAACTTGAATAGAAAAAGGGAAATTTATCCAATCTGAATAACAGAATTAAAATTGAATAACAGGAGCCTCAAGGACTTCTGAAACAATCTCCACAAGTCTAACATATGTATAATTATAGACCCAAAAGAAGAGAGAATGAAGAAAATAAAATTTTTTGATCAGCCAAAAATTTCCTAAATGTGAAAAAAGACACAAATGTAAAAGTTTGAAAAGCTCAGCAAATTCCAAGCAGCATAAATACTAAGAAAACTACAGGCAAACTTCTGAAAACCAAAAGTAATGGAACAATCGTGAACTCAACCAGAGAAAAATGACACATAACTTTCAGAAAACAAAGATTCAAAAATAGCAGACATCACCTTTGAAATTATGGAGGCCACAAAATAGTGGAAGCACTGTTTTATGTGCACTCTAAATGCTGAAAGATAAAAACTGCCAACCCAGAATTCTATACCCAGTGAAAATATCCTTCAAGAATTAGGTGAAAAAAATCCACTGTCAGACAAAAGGAAAAAAATTCTTAGACAGCAGACCCGTCCACTAGAAATGCCAAAGGAAATTCTGTAGGCTATCAGGGAAATTATACCAGACCAAACTCACATCTTTAGGAAAGAATAGAGCTTCAGAAATGGTAAATATCTGAGTAAAATAAAAACTACTTTTTTTTTCTTAGTGTCTTTAAAATACACATGATTTCTTAAAGCAAAAATTGTCTTTTGGGGTTTGTAACGTATACAGATGTGATAAATATCACAAGTATCGCTAAAGAATGTAAATATAAATGGATATATAACGTGCCAAGGATTCCAAATTTTATATGAGGTTACAATATCAATTCTAAGCAAAGGATAAAAAGTTACTGATTGTTTATTATGATTTTCAGAGGAATGATTTCTTAAAAATGCAAATAGGTATAACTAAAAAGTCAATAGGTAAATTAAAATGGAATTCTAAAAAATGGTCAAATAATAAAAAAGAGGACAGGACAAAGAGAAACGAGAAATAAAAACAGAAAGGACAGAAAACAAATAACTATAAACCTAAGTCCAATTAATGTTATATTAAATTTTATCAAACTAAATGCTCAAATTAAAAAGCAGAGAATGTCAAACTGTTACCTACAGAAGACACACTTTAGATTCAAAAATACAAATAGGCTAGAAGAAAAAGAATAGGAAAAGCTAATCATGTAAACAAGTATAAAAAAGCTGGAGAGGCTATACTAATATCAGACAAAACAAACATCAAGGTAAAGAAAATTACTAAAGATAAAGATGAACATCCCATAATGATAACAGGGTAAATTCATCAAGGACATAAAAATCCTAAACATGAATGCACTTTGTCATTTTCACAGGACTCTCTTATAGCAAAATACAAAATGTAGACCGTTCCCAGAACACAAATCTCAGCTTTCTCCCTCTCTACCTCCTCCTGAGAAAATATCGCTTCACTTCCATTAATTTAACTACCAAGCTTTTGGTTCTCAATCCTGATCTTTATTCAGAACTCTGAAATTCAGCAGAATTTTCCACTTTTTCTCCTAACTATTTTACAAGGCATAAACTTGTGGAAGCAGTAATTACAATGTTGTAATTGTTGGGTTTCTACCATCTATGAACACAATATGTATGATGATAACAGCACAAAGGAATAAGAGAGAAATGGAGCTATATTGGGAAAAAAGTTTCAATATTTTATCAGAATTAAATTAGTATTAATCTGAAGTTCAATGTATACTGTAATCCCTATAGGAGCCACTAAGAAAACAACTAAAATCTTTAAAAACTAAAAGATCAACAGATGACACAAAAGAAGGCAGTAGAGGATGAGAAGAGGAATATAAAAGACCTGAATCATACAGAAAACAGCAAAAAGGCAGATGTAAACCCAATCATCCAAGAAACAAGTACATTAATTTGGAAACCAAAAATACTCAGATTAGATTTTTAAAAAGCAAGATCCAAAAATATACTATTTCCAAGAAACATGCTCTAGAATAAAAAGCAGAAACAGACTGAAAGGAAAAGGAGAAGGAAAAGGTATAATATGCAAAGAGTAACCATAACAGCTAGAAGGGTTGCATTATTAAACAGATTTTCAATCTAGAAATATTACTGGAGACAAAGACAGACATTTCATAATGGCCAAACAGTCTTTGACGTCAGGAAGATTTAACAACTCTAAATGTATACACACAGCCTCAAAATACATAAACCAAAACTGCCAAAACTGAAAAGGAAAATATACAGTTCACCAACAGGTAGAGAATTCAATACCCAATTTTTAACAATTAACAGAGAAGCTAAACTAGAAAATCAACAAGGTATATAAGATTTGAACACTATCAACCAAACTGATGTAACCAACAACATTGATAGGATACTCCACACAACAACAGCAGATGGAATACTCAAGTGCACATGGAACATTCTCCAGTGACCATATACTAGGCCATAAAACATGTCTCAATAAATTCAAAAGGACTAAAATCATACAAATCTCCAACCACAGTGGAATTAAATTGGAAAACAACAGAAAGAAATTGGGAAATTCTGAAATAATGGGAAATTAAACAACACAATGCTAAATAATCCATGGGTCAAAGAAGAAATCACAAAAGAAATTAGAACAAATGTGAACTGAATGAAAATCAAACTACAACATATCAATATCTGAAGAATGCAGTGTTAATAGGGAAATTTACAGCTTTA
The DNA here is from genome assembly GCF_023721935.1 of Panthera uncia. Taxonomy (NCBI): domain Eukaryota; kingdom Metazoa; phylum Chordata; class Mammalia; order Carnivora; family Felidae; genus Panthera; species Panthera uncia. Next base: position 25,748,713 of record NC_064807.1, read on the forward strand.
ATGCCCACATTAGAAAAGAAAGGTCTCAAAATCAAAAATCAATAATCAAAGTTTCAATTTAAGAAAATGGAAAGGGAAGCAAAAATCAAACTCAAAGCAAGCAGAAGGAAGGAAGCAATAAAGATTAGAGATCGATGAAAGAGAAAAAAAGAAAAACAGAGGTAATCAAGTTGGTGCTTTCAAAAGAGCAACAAAATTGACAAATGTTTAGCTAGACCTGAGTCTAGCACTGTTGACATTTTGGGCCAAATAATTCTTTCTTGTAGGGCATTGTCCTATGTGTTACATAATGTTCAGCAGCATCCCTGGCCTCTCTCCACTAGATGCCAGTAACAATCCCCTTCTCAAATTTCACAACCCCAAATATCTCCAAACATTACCAGTATCCTGAGGCAAGTGGAGGGAAAAATCACCCCTGGTTGAGAACCGCTGAGCTAGACAGACCAAGAAAAGAGACAGATGACACAAATAACAAAAATCAAGAATGCAGAAAGAACATCACTTCCTACCCTACAGAAACTGAAAGGATTATAAGGGAATTATTATCAACAGATGTATGCCAACAAATTAGACCATTTACCTGAAATGGATAATTATTATGTTTCTAGAGAAAAAAATTAAGGGTAAATTACAAACAGTATCATGCATGCTGCAAATAAGTAGTACATTATTAAAGACAGAAAATGTAATGCGTCCAAGGAAAACTAGCACTAAATTGTGGAAATACATGTTTCAACTATGTAAACAGGTATTGTAGGAGTTTGGTGTTATTGTTGTTGTTGTTGTTGTTTTTTAATTACAAGTAGTACATTTAAATTATGAGTAGCATGTCCTTACTGCAACAAATCTAACAGTAGAAAAGTACCTTAAGTAAATTAGGAACTTACCTCATTCCCCTCCATTTCTATCCCATTGATAACTACTGCTAAACATTTGGTATGCATATTTATGGTTTTGTTTTTGCTTTTTTGCCTTGCTCATACAAACATTACATACATTTATAATGATTTTGTATAAAAATTAGTTTACACATACAGTTATATAAGCCAAAGAAACTTGCTTTTTTACTTAATATGTTAAACTTAGGACTCCAGAAACAATGCATATAGTTCCGCATACAAACTGTATGTTCCATATATCACAAATAACTCACTGATAATAGCTGCATAATATAGTTTTAAAGTTCCACAATTTGGCTACATCAAAATTAATTCAACCATTTTCTCACTGATGGATATTTAGGTTGTATCTTAGTCTTTGATAGGCAAACAATGTTGCAAAACATCCTCACACACTCTCTTCTATACTACCATTTTTATTTCAAACACATTCCTGAGAGTCAACCAGCAAGTGCACTTTAAATTTTAATAAACATCGCCAGATTCTTTTCTTCCAAGTTAGTAATAATTACTGCACCACCAAGAGTGTATAAGAATACCCTATTTTCCATGTCCCCAAAACAGGATATTATCATTTTCTAATTTCTGCCAACCTAACCAGTGAGAAGTATCTCTGTTGTTTTTATCAGTAATTCCCAACTTTCAAGGAGGTAAAGAACCTTTTCCTAGGCTTACTGGTTATTTGCATTTCTTCTTCCTTGAACTACAAATTTCTAATCTTTCTCTCTCAAATGGATAGCAAACAGCATCATCCTATAAATGATGACGGGACAATCTTCCACTTCTAACTTACACTGTGTTGACTGCCTAATCCAAGGCACTATAAACAAAGTCCCTGTATTACACAACTCAGGGGACAGTGCTTAGGGGCTGGTCCCCCAGTGGTGAATGGCATAGGAGAGGGGCAGTCTGGGTAGTGGTACACTTGGGGCATTTTCAGTGGTGATGCTGGAATAGGAGGGCTTCCAGGCTGTGATGGGAAAAGTCTGCAGCGGCAGAGGCAGGGTACACAAGTGTTATTCATGTGTCTGAGGAATTTGTTTTCTTTTGGTTTTGTTGGTTTTGTTCTGAAGAGGTATTTCATATAACAATACAATGAATATCCTTGGTACATCTAACTTTGCACCATTACAGTGTACATCCTTGTATATAGACCTTGGTTGATAAGCACAATACTTCCAAAGGCTAGAATCCAGTTAGTGACTTCCTGAATTAAAAAGTACAGGCACGTATTTTAGATTTTTGTTAGAAATAAATGTCATCTGTTAGAGATATCTCCTCAACCACCCCCGAAATACATGGACTGAATAGGAGGAAGTTATCAAAATAGTAATAGTCTATGACCATTTAGAAGGGTTAAGATACTGAGTTCTTAAACACAGTTCAATGCTTACTGAAGGACCTGAAACTTCAGAATAATGAAATAATTGAAAATTAAATAAAATACTAATTAGGGGCACCTGGGTATCTCAGTCGGTCGGTGAAGTGTCCGACCTCAGCTCAGGTCATGATCTCACGGTTCATGGGTTCAAGCCCCACATCGGGCTCTGTGCCGACAGCTCAGAGCCTGGAGCCTGCTTTAGATTCTGTGTCTCCCTCTCTCTCTCTGCCCCTACCCCGTTTGCATTCTATCTCTCTCTTTCAAAAATAAAAAAAAAAAAATTCTAAAAATTATTTTAAAAAATAATAAAAATAAAATACTAAAATTACAAAATGTCTGGACTTTAATTTTAGCAGAATGTCTTCAATGTATCACTGTTAAATATTAAGGCAGCTGCTGGTTTACCCTTATTTAACTAAAGAAAAATCAGGTGTTTTGTGGGTTTTTTTTTTTTTTTTTTTTTTTTGGTTTTTGGGGTTTTTTTCTGTTTTTGTTTTCGTTTTAATCAACCACAGGTTTTGGAACCTTAAATTCCTTTTTTAGCATCTACTGAAATGATTACATAGATTTTATTTGACCTGTTCAAATAATGTTATACTGGTATAGTTCGTGATATTAAGCCATTTTACATTCCTAAAATAAGTGCTCTTTAGCAATGACATTCATTTTTTAATGTATACTTAGACTTAATTCACTAATGTTTTATTTGGGATTTTTCATATTTGTATTCCTAAGTGCAAAGTCAGTACCCTTCCTCTTTCGTACTCTGTCGAGATTTTGATACCAATTCAGTAATACTGACTTCATAAAATAGAGCACTGAAGCCTAACTACAGGTACCATTTACTGAACATTTTAGCATTCTTTTTTTTTAAGATTTTTTTTTAAGTTTATTTATTTTGAGAGAGAGAAAGAGAGAGAGCACAAGTGGGGAAGGGGCAGAGAGAGAGGGAGAGAATCTCAAGCAGGCTCTGCACTGGTGGTGCATGCGGGGCTCGAACTCACTAACTGCCAGATCATAACCTGGGCCAAAGTCAGATGCTTAACAGACTGAGCCACCCAGGTGCCCCTGAACATTTCAGCATTCTTTTTATATGCTTCCCATGTAAATTTCATGATAATCACATGATTTCTTATCTCTATTTCGGAGATGGTGCAGCTGAATCCCACAGACTCAAAATCTCCCTCAGATCACCCACCACTGAACGAAAGAGTTTGCATTTCAAAGTAGGGATCACACTAGTAACCAATGTTCAATGCTACTTGCCATCTTTGTGTCAACATTCTAGAACAAGAAGCACTGGAATTAAGTATTGTTTGAAAATGGTTCAGGCAATCATAATCATTTCTGGAAACAATGCTTTGAATAGCAATACCTTTCACAGTTATTCAGTTTTCTACTTCCTGAGTCTATTTGAGAAAGTTCAATTTTTACAGAAAATCATCTATTTCTCCAAAGTTTGAATATTCTTAGCATCGACTTTCGAAGAACTAAAAAAGCATTTCAAAAACAAGAGACTAAAGTTTACCTTGACTTTGAGCCAGATGAAGAATTTTTGATGTAACATATCGGGCAGTATCTGATTCTGCAGATTCAGTATTGATCTTCTCCAGCTGAGCCAGGAGTCCCACGATCCGTGAATTATTGGTAAGGCTAAGAAGAATGTTACTTTATATTAGGACACATTCTACATCAATTGTAAACTCAAAACTAGAAGATCACCATTTAAAAAAAAAAAAAAAACTCTACCCTTCTAAAAACATTAAGCTTTTATATCACATTTCCTTACCCTGTGTTATATAGCTCAACATTGCTAAAAATTCTATTAATTTAAATGAGAAACACATTCCATTTCAGAAAACCACAAATAGGCACTCAACCCTGCCCAGCAATCTTAAATCACACCCTGAAAGTTCATCTTTACACTCTCCAAAAAGATGTCTTACATTTCCTATGCTCACCTCAAAACTCTAATCATCCCACCCACCCCAGTTCACTCTCAGTGCCTTGCTTTATAATCGTTATAAGCTCAAAAAGGCACACACTCATCTTCCCACTACCAGATCCTTAAACCTATCTGATTCTCTATCCACATTCTTTCTTCTTTGTTCTCTTTCATTATACATTGCACATTTGATACTGTTCTAGGTATTACAAACAGTAAACACAACAAAAATTCATGCCCCCTACAGACTGAACATTCCAATGGTGAGAGATAAATATGTTGATAATCATACAGTATTTAAGGTGGTGGTAAGTGTTATAAAGAAAAGCAGATTGGGGGAATAAAAGGTGCAAGGTAAGGGATGCAATTTTAGACAGTGGTCAGGGAAAACCTCATTGACAGGGTATCATTTAGGGAAAGACCTGAAAGAAGTAAAGGAGTAAGCTGTGCAGAAATCTGCAGAAAGAGCTGTCCAGGGAAAAGGAGTCACGACCACGAAGACCCAAAGCAGGGGTCTGCTGCATTCAGCTAAAGTGAGGTGACCCATGTAGCTGGAGCAGACTTAAAGGAGAGTAACAGTAAGATTTGAGGTCAGAGTGGGGGTGGGGTTGGACAGAGCACCAACATTTAAAGCTTTGCAGGCCACTGTAGGGATTTTGGTTTTTACCCTAAGAGGGATGGAAAGTTTTTGAAATGAGCGATGTGCTCTGATGTTTTAAAAAGGCTCTTTGGCATTTGGAGACTCAAAGAACAATCCCTCCCCTATTTACTTGCCTCAGCCCCTCCTGCATTTTCAATGTCTTTGCTCCTTCAATTACTTGTAGTACATCATCTCCCTCTCCCCCTTTCAACTGGATCATACCCCCCTGGCACACGAATCTCCTGCAGGAGCTCCCACTAGCTGCCACGGCATTTCCGTTACTCCTTGAAGGAGATGTCTGTGCTTGCTCTCTCCATTTTCTCACATACTGTTCACTTTTCAAGCTTGCCTTCTGCACCTCAAGATCTTCCAACCTCCTGTGGTCACTTCCTTCCTCGTTACACTCAGTCTCTCAGCACTATCAGCTCCCTCTTCCTTCACCTCCTTCTTTGGGCTTCAATGACTCCACTCTCTCCTCATGTTCTTCCTGTCACCACCTCTCTGAGATCTCGTGATTGGCTCCTCCTCCTGTGACACATCTCTACATGCTAAAGACCCCACACAGCTCTATCCCCAGCTCTCTTCTCTTCACTCTCTCCACTCTTCAACCAGTGTGGTCTCATCTAATCCCACCACTGTTAATTATGATCTAAATGCTGCCTGGCTCCTACACTCAACTCCAGCCTCACCCTGATAGCTTACCCAACCTAGCAAGCCCAATATAAAACCACCCATTCTTCCTCTCAACCTATTCTTCTTCCAATCTTAATGCTCCCAACTCCCAAACTCACGTGAAACCATCAGTTGCTCAAGACAAAAATCTGGGCTCCCTTCCCCACACACCAACCCAATAACAGCTCCATCTCTGAAACATCTCAACTTCATCCACTTGTCTCCCTATCTACTATTACTACCCAAGTCTAAGCAATCATTCTCTCTTGCTTGGAAATCAGAGCCTCATAACTAGTCTGCTTTCATTCTTGCTTGCCAATAATCCATTTACACGGTACTTTTTTTTTTTATCTTTTTGTTTTGAAATAATTATAAACACGCACAGAAAGTTGAAAAAATAGTAGAGTGGTCCCTTCCATCTTTCGCCTAGTTTCCCCAATAGTTACATTTACATGAACTACAGGGCAACAGCAAAAACCAGGAAATTGACGTCGGTTAATTATACAGTTCTAGGCCACTTTATCACATATGTAGATTTATAGAACCACTAATATAATCAAGTTGCTGCCGAGCTAAAACCCCTTCAATGGCTTCCCTTCAGCCGTTAGGCCAAATCTTATTTACTTATCACAACATACTAGACTTTATATCATTTGGCCTCTGTCTACCTCCCCGACTTGACTTCTCACAATGTTCCCCTCACACACTGGGATCCAGTTCCAGTGGCTTTCTATCAGTTCTTTGAATACGACATGTTTTTCCCCAACCTCAAGGTCTTTGTATTTGCTGTCTTCTCAATCTGGAGGGAGGTTTCTCCCAGCTCTATTTAGAGCTGGCTCCTTCTCATTTCAGGCTACGGCCCAACCATGGGACCATTTCCTCACCAGCCCTTCCACTTCCAATATTAAAGTGTACCTATAGAGAATTTATCACAATCTGTAATTACGTAAGCTCCACAAAGGTAGAGATCTTGCATGTCACCCAGTATTTCAAACACTGACTGGTATAGCATAGGCGATACACATCTAGAAACATATGATAAACAAACAATATATGTTTTTTCAGATTAACTGTGCCCAATGCTTTGAATTTGGAAGTACTTCAACTGAAAAGGTATCTGAAGTTTGAAAAATACACATTAAGCACACATTTGAAAATATACCTAATATACCATTTAAAATAACGCAATACAGGGCACCTGGGTGGCTCAGTCAGTTGAGTGCCCAATTTCCGCTCAGGTCATGATCTCACAGCTCGTGAGTTCAAGCCCCATGTAAGGCTCTGTGCTGACAGCTCAGAGCCTGGAGCCTGCTTCAGATTCTGTGTCTCCCTCTCTCTCTGCCTCTCCCCTACTTGCTCTCTGTCTCTCTCAAAAATAAACAAACATTAAAAATATTTTTTAATTAAAAAAAAAGAACACCACAAATGCACAAAACCCATGTATGTGTATGTATAATATATATGTGTATATACTATATGTAATGTATAGATACTTATATCATTAAAGACTGAACTCAGGAACACATAAGAGAATCTAGCTACCTTTCATTAAGCCACACATTAAAGATATTTGCAAAAATGTAATAAAAAATGCCAGTCTTCTATCTTTTTGAAAATATAGTTACTTCTAAAACAAAATGTTATATTATTATACAATTGGTTTATTTCATTTTAAAATGAATAGTTTTAATTTCTCAGTTTTAATGTATAATACCATAAATATCAATAGATAAAATAACTCACATCAACAAAAACTTTTTGGAGTCTTCATCAATTTAAGAGCACTAAAAGGTTCTAAGCTAAAAAATTTAAGAACCACTCCTCTAGGCTTATCTTGCACATTTTGTGCTCCTGACCTAGAATCAGCCCTTTCTCCAAAGAGCCCTGGTTCTTTCTGGTGAGAAGTGGTACTAAGACACCACAGTTTGCAAACTAGGGAGCAAATACATCTTTAAAAACAGTTCCATAACCCAGATTTAAGAGAAATTTGCATTAAGGAAACCAAATTCTGAAATTTAATAACTGAGTGTTTCTTAAATTTTCTCCATATTATTTTTCTCTTAAAGGTCATCTCTGTATTTTTCAGTAGCTAATAAAACATCTACTATTCAAAAAATTCATGAACATACAAAACACACTAAGTGTAACACACATTCTGTTCTATTCCAAATTAAAAATTTATCAGTAACTCTTAAAATTTTTAAATTACACCAGTGTATACAAAGAAAAAAGAAAAAAAAAAAACCTTTCATCGGAGTGATTCCATTCTGAGAATCATGCTCTTTCAAATGGATGGATGGATGAATTTTTGGAAGGGAAGCAAATAATTGACAACACTGGCAAATCAATTTCCCTTTCTATTCCTATTTTTCTCATCTACAGAATGAAAACTGAACAAAATACTTTAAGCCACCCCAACTTCGCTCTAAGAACGTAAAGCTGCAGACACTAATATTGAAAGAATCACCGGGTGAACACCAGAGGGCAGCTCTACCTTCTGAATAATTTTCAGACTTTGGAAAATCTGAGGGTGGTGATAAGCTATACAACTATTCAATGGACAATCTGAACTACACTGAGAAAAATTTTAAACAACAAGGCTCAGAAAAGAATGTTATCTTCCCTGCCTTACCCTATTCTTAGACGAATCAAAATGAGGCTCAGACCAAAGTTCAGAGATTCAACTTACAATTGTTAATTATTATGTAGTGAAAAAATCATGTAATTGGAAATATGAACAATATGAAACACATCAAATCAAGTTAACCTCCAAATGGACATTTTTTTAGGTTTTTTTTTTTTTTTTTTTTTTTGAGAGAAAGAGGGAGGGAGAGACAAAGAGAGGGACAGAAAATTTCAAGCAGTCTCCACACTATCAGTGCAGAGCCTGGGGCAGGGCTCAAACCCACAAACCATGAGATCTTGACCTGAGGCAAAATCAGGAGTCAGATGCGCTTAACTGACTGAGCCACCCAGGCGCCCCTCAAATGGATATTTTAAAAATGATATCATTCAAATATCTGTTTCACAGTGGTCACCTACTGCTTTGATATTTGGGTTTACTCTCAGAGCTATTTTTCTAAAAGCATAAATTTTCTTGGATATTACAAAAGTCCCAATGATGTACAGATATTAATCTGCAACAAATTATTTCCCAAGCAAGTGCAAGGGCTATAGAACCTACCTTCATATTATAAACAAATGTTATTATCTTTTTCACCTTAAAATGTAGATAATAAAGATGTCCTTGTAAAACAGGTAAAAATATCTCACAGCAAAAAACAAAACAAAAAAAAAAAAACAGAAATATACTAAAGTTTTAGACTTAAACATGAATCACAGAAATTAAGTTTTAATTTCAAACAATACAGTTTCATTTCTAAAATGCACATTTTAGAAATGTCTGTTCCTCATTTATAGGTCTTTTTTAACTGTCTTTTATTACTTTTGCTTTGTTTACATTTTTACTGTTTCTCTCCAAATACTGAACACAAAACTTTATTTTCTTCCATCATAAATCAAAGGACAATGAAAAACAGAAATTTCATTATCATTCTTCTGTAGAAATAGTTAAGTATTTAAATATGTATGTTTGGAAAACAATATTATTCTAACTGGAAGAGAATAGTAACTATTTCTCTGACTACTTATTAGAATTAAATGCAATAAAGTCTTCTCTAACAATAAATTCTAGTTCAATACTACCAAGTGACTTGTTGTTAAAGACAACCAATAAAATCTTGTTAAAATTGCAAACTGCCTAAATTTATACTAGCATCAGCAATAATTAGTCAAGTTTTCCTTGAAATTCCTTCACCAAAGTTAGTAACATGCTAATTATTTTCTATTCATTATTCATTATTTTTTATAACTTCTCTGGTAACATTCCACTGGGATTTTAGGTACACGTTTATGGCTAACTGCTTTGCCCTGGTATCTGTCCTATCTTTCAGAATAACAAGTTTCAGTCAGGTGTGAGTCACCCTGGTAAGCCACACTTCTCATTTTTAGGTTAATGTAGAAGTTAGTATAGGCTAGATCACAGGCTCTCAGTTTTGTTTTAGTGCTGTTTTTTTTTATTGTCTCATGATATCTTTATATTCAAAAATTACTGGGGACCCCCAAAGAGGTGTTATTGTCAAGGGAAACAGAAATCATCCGACAAACAACCTGAAAGACGAGGACACATCAATACAATAAAAACTACAAAACGCTGCTAAAAATACTAAAGAAGATCATAAAAAAGGAATATGCTGTCCTCAAGGGTAAAAAGACTCAATGTTGTCAAAATATCAATTCTCCCCTGTGGGGCGCCTGGGTGGCTCAGTCAGTTAAGCGTCCAACTCTTGATCTCGGCTCAGGTGACAATCTCACAGTTCTGGGATCCACGCTGGGCTGGATGTGGAGCCTGCTTAAGATTCTCTCTCTCCCTCTTCCTCTGCCCCTCCCCCACTCGCTTGCAGGTACACTCTCTCTCAAAAAAAAAAAAAAAAAAAAAAAAGAGAGAGAGATATCAGTTCTCCCCAAACTGATCTATAGAATCAAGGCAATCCAATAAAAATCGAGCAGGTTATTGTGTAGAAATTATAAAACTGATGCTAAATTCACATGAAAATACAAAGAAACCTAAAATACACCAAACTTTGGAAATAAAAGAACAAAGTTGGTGGACCAACACTAATTATGAGACTCATAAAGCCACCAAGGCAGAGAGGTATCAACACCAAGATAAACATCTAAATCAGTGGAATGAAACAGAGTCCAAATATAGATCAACACATACATGACAACTAATTTTTGACAAAGATACAAATTGTTGATTGAGAGGATTTTGCAGGTATAAACAGACCAAACTTACCAAACTGCACTCTCTATGTACAGTTTGTTGCACAATGATTGTATGTCAATGAATTTGTTTACAAATTATAGGTGGCCTTAGTAAGTACTCTTGGGTAAGACAGAAACTACACAGAAATGGATGGAGCGTGTGAAAGGAGATGTAGATTGCATTTACAGACCATTTCAAATTTTTTTGGCTTTTAAGGAAATCATATATATTGGGTAGAGACAGAAGAGCAGAGTCTAAATACTGGGAAGCCCAGATCTTGTTTAAATAGTAATGAATGAAGAAGTTAAACATTCAAGACAGAAGAACAAATGATTAAAAGACCCTGAGAAGGAAAGAGGGAGGTGAAATCAATAACACAGGTGTATTAGTCTTTGACAATAAAAGAGACACATTCTCTGCTGCAATAAGTAACAAGACGATAGGCAGAGGATGGGATCAAATAAAGGGGAATATGGAAATTTTTGGTGCCAGAAATATGAGGATAATAGATTGTATTATCTCTGTGATATCATAAAGGGAGGCCATTTTTTAAGGATATGTATTTGAGATGTCTGAGGATTTCAAAGGTTTGAAGGGTAAAAGAAAGTATAAAATAATCATTACAAAAATTGAGAAAATGAACTTTCCAGAGAACCACAGTCACAAGATTGCTGGGCTCAGTTCAGGCCGATGATCAATAATTTTTAGTGATATCTGCCAAGTTAGTTCATCCTCCAATGTCATTTAGCTACTCAACAACAGTTTATCCAGAAAAAGGACTCCGTCAGATGGGTGTGATGGAAAATAAAAAACGAGGTAAAGCCATTTCAGGTATTTTCAAGAGTGTAATGATAGACAATGGATTCTACACTGGGTAAGAAAGGAGGAGGTGAATGAGAAAAAATAGAAGTCAACAGATTAGCACTCTCAGTAAGGGAGAACTCTTGTAATACAGACACTGGAGCAAGTGAGCTAGAGAGATAAAAGATTAGAGCAAGGCAAAAGAAGGATTTGACCCTTTTCTATCTATCTCAATTTATCTTACTGAATTCAGGGTTTTTCTTAGTTTATTTATTTATTGTGAGGTAGAGACAGAGAGCACAAGCAGGTAAGGGCAGAGAGAAGGAGAGACAGAATCCCAAGCAGGCTCCATGCCATCAGTGCAAAGCCCAATGGAGGCCTCGAACCCATGAACAATGAGATCATGACCCACACCAGGATCAAGAGTCGGACACTTAGTCGACTGAACCACCCAGGTGCCCCTGCATCCAGTTTTCTTCACAGAGCAGTATAACAAGTATTACTAGAAACTATAATTTCTCTTAGATGAAGGCCATTTGCAATGATCCCAATTTAGTTCACCTAAAACAGCAGCAAAAATAACAATAAATATCCAGTAAAATCTATTTCAGGAGAAAAAAATGAAAACTAACACTAAGAGCCAGAAGTTGTCAAACTATAACTTCATATTCTTATGAACAACAAGCTAGTAATTCTAGATACTTTAGCTAACCAACAGAAATAGCATTACTTGTTCCACCTAATCCCAAAAAGAAGACTGGTGCTCCTTTTTAAAACACAGTCAGTACTTAATTCCTTTACTATAGAAATTACAGAAATACTTGAACAATGAAATTTGTTACAATGTATCACATAGTTAATACCTGGAAAACCTAACAATTTAAGGAATAAATCTTATCTAAATAAACTGTGTGGGGCACCTGGGTGGCTCGGTGTGTTGTGTCTGACTTCAGTTCAGGTTATGATCTTGTATTTCATGAGTTCGAGCCCCACATTAGGCTCTGTGCTGACAGCTCAGAGCCCAGAGCCTGCTTCGGATTCTGTGTCTCCTTCTCTCTCTGCCCGTCCCTTGTTCATGCTTTGTCTGTCTCCCTCCCTCCCTCCCTCTCTCTCTTTCTCTCTCAAAAATAAACAAACATTAAAAAAAATTTTAGGGGCTCCTGGGCAGTTGAGCATCCGACTTCAGCTCAGGTCATGATCTCACGACTGATGGGATCAAGCCCCACGTTGGGCTCTGTGCTGACAGCTCAGAGCCTGGAGCCTACTTCAGATTCTGTGTCTCCCTCTCTCTCTGTTCCTCCCCCACTCACACTCTGTTTCTCAACAATAAATAAATAATTTTCTTTTAATTTTAAATAAACTGTGTATATACTTCTCATTAGAAAACAGAGTAAACCATACTTGTAAATGCAAAGTTGTAGTAAATGTAACATACAACACTGCTACAAAGCAAAAAAACTCTATTATCAATATTAATAAGTTGTCATTTACTGAGCCTGCTAGACACTATTTAATATTTGCAACTTCATAGTGATAGCATTATTATTATACCCATTTTATAGACACTTAACAGGGTTAAGTAATCTAGCTAAAAAAAATTCCAAATTAGAATCAATGAGTTTGACTTTTAATGAAAGAGTCCACCGTAAAACCTTGCTAAGGACAATTTCTTGGTACTTTCGAGCTTTAGTCGATATGATGCTTTAACTCAGGGGTAGTTAAAATTTTCCTGGAAAGGGCCAGACACTGTGGACTCAACAGTCTCTGTCATGATTACTCAACTCTGTCACTCTACAGCAAAAGTGTCCAGACAATATATAAATGAAGGAGCACAGCTTGTTACAATAAAATTTTATTTATGTACACAGAAATTTCAATTTCATATAAACTTCCTGTGTCATAAATATTCTTCCCCCCCACCCCCCCAACCATTTAGAAATGTTAAAAACTATTCTTCGGGTGCCTGGGTGGTTCAGTCAGTTAAGTGCATCTGACTCTTGATTTTAGCTCAGGTCATGATCTCACAGTTCATGGGATCGAGGCCCAAGTCAGTGCTTTCCCACTGAAAGCACAGAACCTGCTTGGGATTCTCTCCCCCGCCCCCTCTCTCTGCCCCTCCCCCACTCTGTTTCTCTCTCTTTCTCTCTCTCTCTCTCAAAATAAATAAACTCAAAAAAAAACTATTCTTAGCTCATAAGCTATAAAAAAACAAGAGTTAGACCAAATTTGGCCCATGGGTCAGTTTGCTGACTCTTATTTTTAACTGAAAAGTTAAACATTAATAAATATTAATTTAAAAATATAAATACAACATACAATCATTTAAACATAAATAATATTTTCAAGTAAGGAGTTTCAAATAACCATTGGAGTATTATTTCCGTAACTGATACATATTGGTATTTAGAAGTACAGTACCTCTTCTCTGATACCACTTTTAACTTGCTCATCTTGAGTTACTTCATTTCATCATTGCAGATAATCTAAAAGAAAAAACGTTAATGATTTTAAACAAATGATTGTTTCTAAATATTAGGTGACATAAAAGCCAGACAACTGAAAGTTTTTATTGTAAAGATAACAAGATAACACAAGAAACCAAAGAAGAATGTTTTGAGTTTTATGTGCTTCTGGCAAGCTACTTCAATGTGCAAAAATGTGTGACTAGTATAAGACCTAAAACCAGCCAGTAAAAGGTTATCAAAATCCTGGTGCTACAAAAATGCAAAAACCTAACATAATAATCTAATATCTAGTGTTAACATTTCTTTTGAGACAGTTCAAATTATCTTTCCTGTTCTTACATTCCTCCTTAAAATACTCAAACCAACCACAGCAATGTACTTACTTGTCCACCATTCACACTGTGGTCAAATACTGTTAAATGTGTACCATTATTTCTATGAGAGAGCACTTTTTAACAACAAATTGTGTACACAGTAAAAACCATCTATAATATCATCTCATTCAATATACGAAATGCCCATTTTCCTTCAACAAAGTTTTATCATTAGAAAGTGCACATTATACATTTTAAAGCTTTAAATCTTGGCTTGCAGAATCTTTACAACTTTTCATATTTCTTTTGCAACTATTCACCCTCCAAAAAAGAAAAAAAAAAAAAAAAAAAGAACGCTGGACATTTTTAAATTTTATATATAAATGCTTACTGAGGCAGAATTTTGTGGCATCACTAGAAAGTTTAAAAATTACTGCCAATTCAACAAGTTTCTCACATATTTATGCAATATATAGTAATGCCATTTAGTTAAAGGGAAGGAAACATGCAAAAGAATGTAACAGATTTAGAAGATACAGGTATTCTGGATGTTTTTCTTCAATTAACAAAGAACTTTCAACTTCAATAAAACACATATGATTTTTTTTCAATTTTTTCATTAACTCAATTATAAAAGAGAAAACATGTATTTAGGATTATGTATAAAAATTACATAATTGTTTTTAAGGTTACTAGAAATTTTAAATTGCTATTCTTTTAAATGACTTAAAAAAAAAAACCTACCAATTGAAAGTAACTTTTTCCAATTTCCAAATTAATTAAGAATCAAAATTCCAAAGGAGGAAAAAAATCCTATGTAATTTCAAAAGCACTAATGCTGCCATAAACTTATAAAGTTAAAGTAAGTTACTTCTACTTGTTGGGTGGTAGGGTGCTCTCTAAAAATGCATTAATAGCACATCTCATGAAAAGTTCACTGCAAATCTCATTAGAACTCATAAAGTTGGGGGGCACCTGGGTGGCTCAGTCGGTTGAGTGTCTGACTTCAGCTCAGGTCACAATCTTATGGTTTGTGAGTTCGAGCCCTGCGCCAGGCTCTTTGCTGATGGCTCAGAGCCTGAAGCCTGCTTCAGATTCTGTGTCTCCCTCTCTCTCTGCCCCTCCCCCACTTGTGCTCTCTGTCTCTCAAAAATAAATAAATGTAAAAAAATAAAAAACAAAAGAACTGATAAAGTTGGATAGGTTAATGTTGGGCACTTACATCACAGCCAATTCTATTTCAACAGTTAAGAAATGACTCAAATTTCCAATTCACAATAAAATAATAGTCGAACAATAGGCATTCCTATCCTCTCCCTCCTAGGACTGAATTAAAGTAGACAGCGGCAATAAAGAGAAATTAAGTTATGTTGAAGCCCCACAGTGCCAAAAAGGAAACAAAAGTTGGGGATGGGAGGTAGGTGCCTTGTCCAGAAGAACTCAGGACACTTGGAACCCAGGGACTAGAAGATGCCAAGTAAAACAGAAAGAGACTGCTTGGCAGCTAACTAAAACCTTCTAATCCCAACTTCTTACCTCCTCCATACCTCATACCTCACCATTGTGGGAAATGTTCAACAGCTAGTCACAGAACTCCTGACAAATAATCTTCACTAAAGAAACTGACAACCTCAAAGAATTCTGCTTTCTGGGACTAAAGAGTTCCCCAGGAAAAAGGCCAGCTCTCAATCCCATCATCCTAGAGCTAAGCCAGTATGGTCACTTTTTATAGCCTAAGGCCAGAGTGTCCCCAGAGAACTTGGGAACTTTCTGTTTTGAAAGTCTGTGTCCATTACAGTATCACATACTAAAAAGAGGCACCTACAGAAGTGCTGCATTTCACCAAGTTTGTGGCTTTGCCAACCAAGTGTGACAAAGCAAGAAAGGGGCAGAGAAACTGAGAATGTATAACAAGGGCATAATGATAAAAACTGACCGTGAAGTTTAGGTATAATCTACTCATTCCTCTTTATGGGGTCATTCTCATCACCATAAAATCATGTTATTTCCGAGTCTTGAAGGGAAAAACAACCTCTCTTGTTCCCACTTCCTCAATCCTCAGTCAAGTCTCATTTAGTTGTTTACACACATTGCCAACCAGTCCTCTCTTCCCATCCTCTCCTAAACACACTCCAGCCAGATTCTCCCCATCCCACTTGTCTGTGTCAGTGACCTCCATGTCCCTAAATCTAACTGTCAACTCTCAGTCTTCATCTTATTTGTCCTATCAGCAGCATTTGATAGAACTGGTCACTCCTTTTTCTTGGAAATACTTTCCTCATTTGGCCATACTTTCTAAGCTTCCCTCACTGGATGCCCCAGGCTCATTTCTTTCTCATCTGTTTCTAACTCCAGTCTCTTCCTTGGTGACCTCATCCAGTCTCATGACTACTCAACATCTCCACTTAGATCTCTAATAATATCAAAACTCAACATATCCAAAACTGATCTCCTGACCCGCTCTCCCCTACCAAGTATGCCCTCACCTAAGCTTTTCCAACTGTAAAGACAATTCTCTCTTCAGTTCTCAGTACAAGGCCTTAACTTCCTCCTCGGCTCCTATCTTACATCCCACATCCAATGCATCAGCAAGTTCTGATAATTCTACTTTCAAAATACATCCAGAATCTGATCACTCCACCATAGCTACTACAATGGTCAAGCAAGCCATCCTCATTAGTTTCCCTTCTACCTCTGGCCTCCGACAGTCTATTCTCAACACAACATCCTGACTGATCCTATTAAACCCTTGGGGAAATAAAAGTAGGGGGGTGGGGAACATTAGGTAAATCTTGTCACCACTCTGCTCAATGTCCTGCAACGCTGCCCATTTCGGTGGCACTAAGGGCCCTAGGTGAATACCCCCAGCCATTCCCCTCCCTGACTTCATCTCCTACCTACAACTCTCCTCACTCACACTGCTCTAGACACACTGTCTGTGCCTCCTTGCTTTCTTCCCACTCTTACCTTAATGCCTTTGCCCAAGCTGTTTCCTCTATCCAAAATGTTCTCCTGCCAGATAGTCTAATGACCAAACAACTCCCAAACTTCTTTTGCTTGAGTATCACCTTTTCAATAAAGTCTAAATTTCAACCATCCTATTTAATTTTGTAAACCAGATCCAGACCCCAGCATACCTACTGTCCCTTGCCTGAATCTACTCTCTTTTCTTCTGGAGCACTTACCACCTTCTAACACTGGATGATTCACAAATTACTGAACACTTGTAAGACTGTACTATGCAATAACTGATAATATATGAACATGCATCAAAACAACTTTCAAGGGAACAGTTTAGTTTTATAAACTTACAAATGTTCAACAGATACCCCATCAAACCATATATATCAATCCTGTAATCAAATTCATCCCAGACCCTTACCAGTTTATCACTACTGATGACTACCAAGGCAACCACAGTAGGTACCTTCATTTTCTTGAGGTTCTGAGGAAAAAGTGATAGCAACCCACAGTCCTTGGTATGCCCACCTAAGAAATCACACGGTCTAATATCTAATATCTCGCTGGCCAATATTTTACTCATTTAATCACCTTGTAAACTAGACAATTTACTTAACTCTGTGTATTGCTTACTATCTATATTTCCCTGCTAGAATTAAAGCTCCATATAGACAAAAATCTGTTTTGCTTACTAAATGCCTCCCAAGTATCTAGAAGAGAGCCAGCACACTGCAGGTGCTAAATAAGGATACTTAATATTTTGTCTTCCTATCTAGAAACAAAAGTCTTGAAGAACAATGTTGACATCTATACTGACAATGTCCCATGGATAGCTGGCTTCATCTGAAGATTTGTCACTCTTGTTTAAAAAAAAAACAAAAGCTGACTTCACGACACAGTGTTTTCTTCACAAAGAGGTGCTAGTGTCAAAAACTCTGGCAGGTGAGAGGAAAAAGTTGCTTGAAACTACAAAAAATGATTAACTTTATTAAACAAAAACCTGTTCACTTGAAAATATTTATGGGTGCCTGGGTGGCTGAGTCGGTTGAGCGTTTGACTTCAGCTCAGGTCGTGATCTCATGGTCCGTGGGTTCGAGCCCCGCATTGGGCTCTGTGCTGACAGCTCAGAGCCTGGAGCCTGTTTTGGATTCTGTGTCTCCCTCTCTCTCTGCCCCTCCCCCGCTCACAGTCTGTCTGTCTGTCTGTCTCTCTCTCTCTCTCTCTTTCCCCCTCCCTCCCTCCCTCTCTCTCTTGAAAAATAAACATTAAAAAAAATTTTAAAGAAAAAATAAAAACCAATGTTTAAAGAACTATGTTACAACCTGAACAAGGAGCATATGAATCTCCTGTTACATCCAGAAGTGCAGTGACTTAGTGCATGAGGAGTTCTCAACAGGGTGTCAGCGCTGAAAGGTGAAGTGCAGAGTACTTTCACACAGTAGGCTATGTGCTTGGAGAAAAAAGGCTGCCTACTGAAACCAGCCAACTTAGCAAACACTTGTTATCACAAGAAACAAGTGAATGACTTTGCAAGACCTTAGAGAAAATGTTTTGACTTCAAGTGACAAGATTATTGGGGAGAAAATCAGGTGACAAACAAAAATCATAAAACTGCTCCTACTGCTGCTTGGGTTTGAGAGTGAAAAAGGGTATCTGTAAATCTCAAGTCTTGCGGACCTAGAAGAACAAAATTGAAAAGCAAAATTAAACAGGATTTCCTCCTTATTTTCAAACAAGTGTAAGACTGAATGAGGAACCCCTCCTCCGAATCTACTGCTCAGGCTGAGAACTTGACTTTGAGGAAGAAGAATTTCATATGCTATGGTCTAATTACACACTCAAGATGAGACTTCCTGATCTGTCCCTAAAAGAGTTCTCAGTGTCTACAAACGAGTAGTATCCTGAAAATCTTAGGAAAGTAATGAACATTTCGCTGTAGGCTTTCAACCTCTCATGCAAGAAAGATTTTGTTTTTTAATAGCATCAAGAGCCAGGAAGAAATAATCTTATGTTGGTTGAAATGAAATCTGTGAATGGTTATTTCAAGTTCAACATAGAAAGCAAAAACAAGTTTCATGAGAGATAAACTTCATTCTTTTGGCTTCAAAAAATAACAATTTTATTGTATAAAGCCTTTTCATAAAAAATCAACACATATAATCATTCATAACTTCTGAACCTATATTCACTCAAGTGAGTGAGTGGGAAAAAAAGTTTGTTTTTTTCAAATTCTTATATAAATTGTATATTAGGCTCTATTTTCGTTAATATTATTTTAACCTATGGTTTTTAGTAGCTTTGCTATTTGACACTGTTAATGTTCACATTGTATTTTTTTTTTATTTTTTTTAATTTGTTTTTTCTTTGAATGTATACATTGTAAACAACGTTAATTAGAATCAACTTAAAGTGGTACTGGCAAAAAGACAGAAAACCAGACCAACAGAATAGACCTTAAAGTCTAGAAATAAGTGCACACATCTCTGGCCGACTGATTTTTGGCAAGGTTACCAAGTCCACTCAGTGAAGAAAGAATATGAGCACCCCTCAGAGATATTGTGGGTTCAGTTCCAGACCACTGTAATGAAGCGAGTATCATAATAAGGCAAGTCAAATAAATTGTTTGGTTTCCCAGCACATATAAAAGCCTTGTCTACACTATACTGTAGTCAATTAAGTGTGCAAAGCACAATATCAAAAAAAAAAAAAAAAACAATGTGCATACCTTAATTAAAAAGTACTTCATTGCTAAAAAGTGCTAACCATCATGTAAGTTTTCAGCAAATCAGAATCACTGACTGCAGATCACCATAATAAATATAATAATGAAAAAGTTTGAAATAATGTGAGAATTACCAAAATGTGACACACACAAAGTGAGCAAATGCGTTGGAAAAATGGTGCCAACAGGCTTGTTAGATACAGCATTGCCACAAACCTTCAATTTATAAAAAACAGTATCTGTGAAATGCAATAAAGCAAAGCACAAGAAAGTGAAGTATGTCTGTAGTCCCTTCTATGCTGGGACAGCGTGACTTCCACATGCAAAAGAATGAAGTTGGTACTCAAACCGTATTATAAAAATTAACTCAAAATGGATCAGTGACCCCAATATAAGTGCTAAAACTTTCAGTAGAAAACACGGAGGTAAATCTGCAGGACCTGGAATTGGCAAGAGATTCTCCACTGCAGCAACAAAAGCACAACCAACAAAAGAAAAAAAAAGATAAGGTGGACTTCAAAATTTAAAGCTTTTTGTGCATCAAAGGACACTATCAAGAAAGTGAAAAGCAAACACAGAATGGGAGAAAATATTTGCATTTATATATCTGATAAGAGTTTTGTAGCCAAATATATATACAACTTCTCCAACTCAACAACCAAAAGAGAACTCAATTTAAAAACGAGCAAAGGACTTGAGGGGCGCCTGGCTGGCTCAGTCGGTAAAGCATGCAACCTTAGGACTTGAATAGACATTTCTTCAAAGAAAATATTCAAATGACCAATAGGCACATGAAAAGATGTTCAACATCATTAGTCATTAGAGAAATGCAAATCAAAATCACAGTATTACTTCATACCAACTAGGATGTCTATAATTTAAAAAACAGTAAATAGGGGTTGAAAATGTGGATAAACTAAAACCCTCATTTGTGGCTGGTGGGAATAATGTAAAATGGTGCAACCATGTAGAAAACAGTTTGGCAGTTCCTCAAGCTAAATGTAAAATACCATATGACCCAGCAACTCTACTCCAAAGTACACACCCAAGAACTGAAAACAGTGACTTGAAGAGATAATTGTCATTAATGTCCATAGAAGCATTATTCACAATAGCCAAAAGTAGAAAAAATCCAGGTGTCCACTAACAGATGAAGGGACAACATGTGGTAGATACACACAATGGAATATTATTCAGCTTTTTATAAAAAGGAATGAGGTTCTTGTATATGCTATAACATGAACCTTGAAAATATTATGTAAAGTGAAATAAGCTAGAAACAAAGCAACAAAAATCATATGCCCCCACCTATATGAAATACCTAGAATTGGCAAATTCATAGACATATAAAATAGATTTTAGAAGTTAGCAGGGGTTGGAGATGAGAGGATGTAGGGAGTCATAGTCTAATAATTAAAAAGTGTCTGCAGTGACAAAAAATTTCAGAAATAGTGGCGATGGCCGTACAACTTTGTGAATGCAATTAATGCCACTGAATCAAAAGCTAAAAAATGGTTACACAGGCCAATTTTATATTAGATATGTTTTACCACAACAAAAAAATACAAAACATTAACTTACATTATTTATTTAAATTAGGTCTATCCTATCTTTTATAAAAATGAATTCATTTTACTTTAAGTCAGTTAAACAGAAATGTATTATCTTTACCACATGAGGTTTTAAAAATCATGAAAAGGAAGAAAGATTAGTTTCCAGAATGGTAAGGTAATTTTAACTACCTATTTGCTTTTCACATAAGGTTAAAGTCTTTTTTGTATGCTTTAAATAAAGAAAAATAAAACTACTTTTGTATACATCATATACCACAAGGCATAATTTATTAATGTCTTGTGTAGTAAAAATTCGTAGTAAGACTCCTTAAGCCTACTTGTATAAAGTAAAAAAAATAAAGTGGGAAATTTAAGGAAAGGAAAACCTGTTTTTCCTACCTGCATTACTAACTCACATTAGAGTTCATACTGTTTGTGGGGATGGAGATCCACACAAAAGAGCAGACTAATTAAATAGCCACAATAAACAGATGTGCAGGAAAATACTCTCTTTCAAAAGAGCATTAGCAGTCATTACTGCTACTGGTACTATTATACAGACTTAAAATTTCAATTACACCCCGCCAACTCTGAGCCTCATAAGGCCCCGAAGGCCTACTGTCCTGCCATGTGCAATCCCATCCAGCAAGAAGGGCTCTCCACCCAGCTAGTTCCACCATCAGCTGAACCAGCTGCACCCCACTCAGTCCTCAAGCTGTCAGTGCCTTGCCCTACCAGCCCTCAGAATTATTCAAACAAATTAATCACATCCTCCCATGAGGGCAGTCCTTTTGTTATTTCATCCATTTGTTACTACAAAGCCTGCCTCCCATGGCCACTGTGACTGGTTCACTCTACTCCCAAATGCAACTTCCATGAGGCATGCAGTATCCTCCTCTCCCAGGTTGTGAGTATTTGACGAATAAACTGTTGTTAGTAGCATCTGGTCAAAGTCAGGCAGTAGCCATCTCATACCATTTAAGACATAAGATCCCTCCTTCACCAATGAATTGATCAGAAGAACAATTATCAGAACTAATTATCACAGCTGCTAACACAGATGTTCTAATTTTTATGCAGGAATTTCCTGAGACCTGAAAATTATCTCGTGGACCCTTTGGGGTATAGAGAAAGGCCAGTAGACAGGACTGGTGTAGCCATAACAGGTCTTGGCCCAGTGTGGTTCTACAGCTAGTTAAGTACAGCAGGACATTCCTGATCACCATAGCCTCCTGACCACCACAGTTTCCTGATTTTAATTATTCTTTTTTTATAAAGTAAAACTTCAGTTTACTCATCTGTTTATCACACAGTACATGAGTACACGAGGTAAAGTGTTTCACATTACATATTCCTCTTCCAACTCCTTGGAATGTTCACTTCTTTGGTTAAAAGGAGAGACTAGACATGAGGGGCAGGCAATGCTTACATAACTGAAATAAAGTTGAGGAGGGGGCAAGAGCACCTACGTGGCTCAGTCAGTTGAGCATCTGACGTCAGCTGAGATCATGATCTCACAGTTTGTGGGTTCAAGCACCGCACCGGGCTCCGTTCTGTCAGAGCCCACTTCAGATCCTCTGTCCCCCCTTCTCTCCACCTCTTCCCCACTCGCACTGTCTCTCAAAAAATAAATACTTAAAAAAAAATTGAGGAGGGGCAATGCTAACATCACCCTGGCAGGGATGGGCAAAGGGGACTGTTAGTCACAGCTATTTTCTAGAACTGTTAGCTGGAAACAAAGGAGCACCACTCCTGGACGCTCTTGCTGTCATGGGCCTCAGTCAGCCCCACCACACAGGTACAGCAGCGCTTTTGGGTAGTTGCCTTTGGTGCCTCACTGGATGCAGCAGTACAAGGACTCGCCACACTTTCTCTTGAATTCAGACCTAATTTTCAACATGTCCACTGAGAGAGACCATGACTCTAATCAGGACTTTACTGGGGCACCTGCCTGGCTCAGTCAGTACAGCATGCAACTCCTGATCTCAGGGTCCTGAGTTCGAGCCCCACAGTGGGTGCAGAGATTACTTTAAAAATTTAAGATTTAATCAGGACTTTATCACGAGTCCTTCTGCCCTTCCTGGAGTCATATAGTCAGCAAAATATAGGGGCTTGTTCTGAATGCACAGCCCCGGCTTCGGGAAAGCATTTTCCAGATCTCCTTTGACCTCCTTCTTGATGCTGTCCAGCATGTCATACTTTCTGGATGTGTCACACACTTCACTTGTTTTGATGCTGATCCACTTGGGCACATCAGTTCCTTTCCTCTTCACTCCAGCATCATAGAGATCCCAGGCACCTTGGTCCATCAATCAGTTCATAACCAATGACAGAGCCATCCTCTGCTCTTCTACCCTTTGCGAGGGCAACCATCAGCTTGCAGAAGTCACCAGATGTGTCAGAAACAATAACCTCCAGATCAATCTTGTACATTTCCTCATAGACTCTATTAATTTTCTGAAGCTCCTAGTTGGTCCTTGAGCAGACGATCGCAATGAGGGAGTCCTCATGAGTGCCCAGGCCCTTCATGGAGGATTTCAGCACAGAAGCATCATACTGAACAGGTGTTTGCAACAGGCCCCAAAACACGGTCTCCAGGCTGACTTCAGTGCTGATACAAGTTCCCTTTTGGTCCTTCTCTGGTGGGGAAGGCAACATCCTGTTTCTGTTCATTGTTGAGGCTGGTCAAAATGGTTGACAATGGTGACCTCATCCACACCTTTGGTCTTGATAGCTGTTTCAATGTTCAGAGCATCACACTCAGTATCAAAATTGGTATATGCAAAATTGGCATCACCAACCAGCATGAACTTGGGGGTGGGAGTTTTCACCCTCCAAGCTGAGCTTGCAGAGAACGTCGTGAACAGCAGACATTCTGAAAGAAGCTAGGCCAGACGCCGAGAGCCGCAAGCATCCCCAGTTGTGGAGTCAACAGTATCCTGATTTTAAAATATCAGTGTGGTTCTAGGAATGAAGATCTGAAAGCAATTTCACAACTAGACAGGTCTCTTAATCATAAAAGAGACAATATCTCCCTTGGTCTCTCAGTTTTGTGTAGAGGTTTTGGGAGTTGTTCCTTAAAGCTCAACCTAGAATCTCTTTCTTTAAATCTCCGAACAATTCCGTAAACCAATTAAAACCCGTGCCAGGTATTGATTTATTGCCCCTCATCTCTAAATTCACCATTTTTGCCTGCTCTGTGAAAACGGATGTGTGCCCTTAAAATACTAATTTCTTTGCCAGCTGGCAAGACATTAAGCTTTGTCAAGAGGGCACTGGAAAGACATTGCAGAGGAAAAGGATTTTGCTTCCTGGCTCCGGGGTGTTCACTTGGCTGCAGCAGCCAAGGCTTCTCTGGGACCCATTCCTGCAACAAGGATGGTTTCTACAGCACCAGGCTCCTACAGCACATGCAGCCTCTCCAACAGGGGTCTACGCTGCTCTGTAGCAGAGGGCCTCCGGTGAGACATCTCCCCATGAACAGCTTTCCCTGGCACCCTACAAGGTGAACATGCAGCAAATTCCACTAGTGTCACACCACACCTACTTGCCTTGACCTTACCTTTTTCAACAAGTCTTCAGTGGGGAAGAGGGGCCCACTCTATCTCAGCCTTGGGGCCAGTAACCAGCTATCCCACTATTCTTTAGAGTTATCTTTACTTCTTGCTGACAAATCCCTCAATTCTCCAATCCCTGTTATAGTCAATAATTTTTTATATTAATCTTTCCCTGTTAAATTACTGTGTGGTTTCTATTTCCTGATTGGACCCAGACTGATATATCCCAGCAAACTACTTAGTACTCTAACATAAATAAACCTTCTCTGCCTAAGGTGTCTGAGTGAATTTCGTTCTCTGAAATTCAAACTTCAATTTTCTTTTTCAAAAAGACTTTTGTGAGGAAAAATCATACAATCAGAGATTAGAAAAATCTATGACCTCATTTTTTAATTAGCAAGTGATACTAATTAATCATAGGTTTTAAGTATTAACTCTGAGAATTGTATTCCTAGATCAGCCTATTAAATACTTTAACTGTAAAATTAACTCCATCTTAGAGTACTATCATTCTTGTTATGCTTAACTACTGTTTAAAAAGTTAGTCTACAATGAGATACCACTTCTCACCCACTAGCATGGCTATAATAGTTTTTAAAACTTTTTTTTTTTTTAACGTTTATTTATTTTTGAGACAGAGAGAGACAGAGCATGAACGGGGGAGGGTCAGAGAGAGGGAGACACAGAATCTGAAACTGGCTCCAGGCTCTGAGCTGTCAGCCCAGAGCCCAACGCGGGGCTCGAACTCACGGACCGCGAGATCATGACTTGAGCTGAAGTCGGCCGCTTAACTGACTGAGCCACCCAGGCGCCCCTAGTTTTTAAAAAATACAGACAATAACAAGCATTAGCAAGGATGTGAAAAACTGGAATCCTTATACATTGTTGATAGGAATTTAAAACGGTACAGCTGCTTTGAAAACAATCTAACAGCTCCTCAAAAGGTTAAACAAAAAGAAACCATGTGACCCAACTATTCCATTTCTAAGTATATACTCAAAGAAATGAAAATTTATATCCACACAAAAATTTGTACACAAATGTTCCTAACAGCATTATTCATAACCAAAAAGTGGAAATAACCCAAATGTCCACCAACCAATGAATGGATAAATGAAATGTGGTATAGCTATATAGAATATTATTCAATGATAAAAAGAAACAAAGGACTGATATATGCTACATAAATGAACCTTGAAAATATATTAAATAAAAGGAAGCCAGTCATGAAAGACAACATCATTGTATGATTCCATTTATATGAAATATCCAGAATAGGTAAATCTATACAGAGAGTAGATTAACGCTTATCTAGGACTAGAAGAGAATGGGGTGGGGCTGGGGAAGGAGACACACTAAAAGGATGTGGGATTTCTTTTTGGGGCAATAAAAATGTTCGAAAATTCACTGTGGTGATGGCTACACAACTCTGTGAATATACTAAAGGGCACTGAATTGCATATTTTAAAGGGAAAATTGTATGGTATGTGAGTTATATCTCAATAAAGCTGTTAAAAAAAAAGGTTAGGGGCGCCTGGGTGGCGCAGTCGGTTAAGCGTCCGACTTCAGCCAGGTCACGATCTCGCGGTCCGTGAGTTCGAGCCCCGCGTCAGGCTCTGGGCTGATGGCTCGGAGCCTGGAGCCTGTTTCCGATTCTGTGTCTCCCTCTCTCTCTGCCCCTCCCCCGTTCATGCTCTGTCTCTCTCTGTCCCAAAAATAAATTAAAAAAAAAAAAAAAAAAAAAGGTTAGTCACTGCAGGAACTTTCTAATTCAATCCATCCTTAAATTAGGGTTAAGGGCTTAACACTCTCTGTAGTTCAGTGCCTGATTCCCACAATAGAATACAATATCCCTTTTACACAAAAGCAAAACTACTGACCCACCTGGGTCTTTAGGGAGAAAAAAAAACACAATCCTGCTATGCTGCACATAAAAAAAAAATCCGCAGTATACATTTCCCAAAAGGGGGGGGGGGGGGGGAAGTGTCTGTATAACTTGACTTTTATATATATTTAAAGGTGGCTTGAACTTGAATTAAATGTGGGCATATGGCCTTGGCAGAAAACCACATAAGCAAGATCAACTGACTCAACCTAGCCCACACATAAGAAAAAAACAAGCAATTTTATATACTCTAGCTCAAGAAAAGTATTGGATTTTCTGATTTGTGTTTTAGATTCTCCTGATCTTTTGCTCTCAACTAGAGCTAGTTCCAGAGCCCAAGAAACCAAAACTGAAGGCCTCAGGTTCCACTGGCTTAAGCTTAAAATCAAACCTATCAGCCAAGTCAGTACGTGTGCATAAACACACTTCATACATGTAAGCCTGTCCTAATTTCCATTCCACAAACAAGCCATAAAAGAAATTCTGGCACACGCCCCAAAGTTAAGGTTATATTTTCTAAATATATATACCTCACAAACATACATGGTTTTTAATGTATTTCAAATCAAACTGCTAAAAATGCAAAGAAACATACACTATTCACATGAAATCTTTTAAATACAGTCTGAGGAAATATGATTCCTTTTCACTTGCATTGTTTAAACAACCTGGTTCTATTCCTATTCAACCAGAACAACTTCACTATTTTACTCTCAAATGTCCACAAATGGGCCTCCCTACAAGATATAATTAGGCAAAATTTCCACTGTTTAAAAACTTTGGGGAAGCACTGCTCTAGTCAACAATGATTACCTTTGCTGTTAAATAGTAGACATTGTTCTTATTGTAGTGGATGTGGACAACTAAGGAAAGACTGCAGTTAAAGATCTGGGTAGTTGGTTCTACTGCGAGGAACCGGGAAACAAGTACACTGAAAAGGCATCATCTTTTGTCAGCTTTCTCTAATTGTTTCATTATCTGAAAAGAAGAAATCACTTTTCAAGAACATAAGGCAGCTACTATTCCCCCACACCAGCTATGTCAATGTGATGGAAAACTGTAAATTCTGATTACTGAATAAGAAACATCCCAAAGAATATGACCATACCCTTGGCAGCAACCTTGAAGGAACAGTGAGAAATTTTAAGGGAAGAAGGTATACAGTATCTGTTGTCTAAGGAAAGAGAAGTAACATTCCCAGCAAAAGGCATATAAAAATCATTTCCATTTAAATTGAAAGAAATATATATATTGGACACAGTCTGCATATACTAACCCACATCTCCATATACATTGACCTACTCTAAATTACTACTATTAGAGTATACAGTTTCATCTAGTTACCTTATTCGTATGGTATTCAATGATTAGAGATGTGGGAACAAACACAGATCCCCATGCACTCAAAAATGCACATATAACTTTTGACTCCCCCCAGATTTAGTTATCAATAGCCAGAAGCCTGGCTGGTCAATTGACCAGAAGCCTTACCAATAATGTAAACAGCCAATTAACATATATTTTGCATGTGTATGTATATGCATTATACACCATATTCTCACAATAAAGTAAGCTAGAGGAAAAAAATATTAATAAAATCATAAGGAAAAGAAAATACATTTACAGTACTGTACTGTATTTATAAAAAACAACATGCAGATAGGTGGACCCACACAGTTCAAACTCATGTTGTTTCAAAGGTCAACGGTAGTTTATGAATGTTGCAGCCCAATCTGCAAACAGGCAAATTTTTTTACCTATATTATTGTCATTAATTTTACCAAAAAACTGTGGATAAGAGGAAACCTATAAAAGTTATACCTTTTACCTTTCTTCATCATGCATCCTCATTAAAAACCTAAGTTTGGATAGTTCACATGCTACTCCACAAAGATGTTCCAGCACTTACACAAGGTCTAATTTGTTTTGCTATATGATGTTTTAATTATACTACAAATAATGTGTTACCATTGGGAGCAGAATTGCACCACACTTCAATCCAACTAAATAATTTATTTAATATTACTCTTCCCTCAACTCAGATTCCAACCATTTTTAGATTTAAACAAATGTCAAAATTCATAAACCTATATAGGTGATATTTGACATTAAAATTCTTACCCTGAAACACATATTGTCCTTGCCTCTAACCTATGACAAGCCCATGAAAATGGTTTCAGTTTTGTCTGTTTGTTGTTTAAGTAAAGTATCACAGCCAAAGTCGGTCCCAATAAAAATCAAAATATACAGGATATAAGAGACTCAAAAAGCCATAAGGCATATAGAAATAAACAAGAAAAACTAAAATAAATTAAAAATTAAAAATTTAGGCAAACCAAAGATAGTCATAAAAACAAAACAAATAATAATAAATAATTTTTAAAAATATAAAAATGACAAAGTTCCTCCTGATCAGTAATTACTTTAAATCTAAATGGGTTAAAACCTCCAATCAAAAGGCAGAGATTGGCAGAATGGATTTAAAAAACATAATCCAACAATATGCTATCTACAAGAAACTCATTTAGATATAAAGGCACAAATAGTTTGAAAATAAAAAGACAGAAAAAGATTCCATGCAAATAGTGACCAAAAACAATGCAGGGTGGCTATACTAACATCAGAAAAAAAAGGGACTTTAAATCAAAAAAGATTACAAGAGACAAAGAAGGACACTATATATTAATAAAAGGTTTAAGACAGCAAGAAGATGTAACAATTATAAACATTCATGTACCTAATAACAGAGCATCAAAACACACTAAGCAAAAATTGACAGAATTAAAGGGGAAAACAAACAGTTCTACAATAATTGTTGGAGGCTTCACTATCCCATGGTCAGTCTTGGAAAGAACAACCAGACATAAGATAAATAAGAAAACAGAGGATTTGAATAACATTGTAAACCAACGAGAGATAACAAATATAAAACACTACCTAACAATAGAATATATATTCCTCTCAAGGGCACTTGGAGCATTCTCCAGGATAAACCACCTTTTAGGCCACAAATTGGGTCTCAATAGATTTTAAAAGACAGATATTATACAAGTAACCTCTCCAAACACAACAGAATGAAGCTAGAAATAAATAAGGAAAATTGGAAAATGCACAAGTTTGTGGAACAAAACAACATACTGTTTAACAACCAATGGGTCAAAGAAAAAAAATCACAAGGGAAATGAGATAAATGAAAATAAAACATACCAAAATTTACGGGATGCAGAGAAAGCAGGGCTAGGAGGGAAAGTTTACAGCTATAAACACTTACATGAAAAAAGAAAGATCTCAGGGGTGCCTGGGTGGCTCAATTGGTTAAGCATCTGACTTGGACTCAAGTCATGATCTCATTCATGATTCATGGTTCATGGGTTCAAGCTCCACATCAGGCTCTGTGCTGACAGTTCAGAGGCTGGAGCCTGCTTCTGATTCTGTGTCTCCCTCTCTTTCTGCCCCTCCCCTGCTCGTGTGCACACAGCACGCTCGCTCGCACTCTCTCTCTCAAAAATAAACATTTAAAAAAAAAAGAGAGAGAGAGAGAATGACCTCCTATCAACAACCTAACAAATTAAGGAACTAGAAAAAGGAGAACACAAAGCTAGCAGAAGGAAGGAAATACTAAGGATTAGAGCAGAGATAAAGAAAATAGAGAATAGAAAAATAGAGAAAAATCAACAAGTAAAAAAAAAACTGGTTCTCTAAAAAGATTAACAAAATTGGCAAAGCTTTAGTAAGCTTACGAAAAAACAGAGAAGGCTCAAATTATTAAAAGCAGGAAAGCAAGTGGAGACACGACTACTGATTCTACAGAAATACGAAGGATTTTAAGTGAATACTATGAACTGTGCACCAACAAATTGGATAAACTAGATGAAATTGACAAATTTCCTGAAACACAAAACTTACTGAAACGAAATCACAAAGAAACAGAAAATCTGAATAAATCCATAACTATTAAGGAGATTGGATGAGTAATCAAAAATTTCCCAACAAAGAAAAGA
This sequence comes from Panthera uncia, assembly GCF_023721935.1. NCBI lineage: Eukaryota > Metazoa > Chordata > Mammalia > Carnivora > Felidae > Panthera > Panthera uncia. Next base: position 25,779,337 of record NC_064807.1, read on the forward strand.
CCCAGATTTGATGGCTTCACTTGTGAACTGTACCATTTAAAGAACATCAATCCTTCTCAAATTCTTTCAAAAAACTGAAGAGAAGGAGACACTCCCTCTTTCTATGAGGCCAGCACTGCCCTGATACCAAAGCCAAACAAAGACATTACAAGAAAACCAGAGATCAATAACCTTTATGAACACTGTCATACAAATCCTCAACAAAATAGCAGCAAACCAAATTCAGCAGCATAAATGCAAATCTAAACCACAATGAGATAGGACCTCACACCCATTAGAATGACTCCAATGGCCAACCCTACCCCCAAAAAGAGACCAATCAACCAGAAAACAAGTGTTGACAAGGATGTGGAGAAACTAGAATCCTTGTACACTGTTGGTATAGAAATAAAATGGTGCAGCTGTTATGGAAACAGTAGTTACTCAAAAATAGAATTACCATATGGCCCAGCAATTCCATTTCTAAATATGGACCCGAAAGAACTGAAAGCAGGGTCTCGAAGAAGTATTTCTACACCCATGTACATAGCAGCATTATTCACGATAGTCAAAAGGTAAAAGCAACCCAAAAGTCCACTGACAGATGAATAAACAAATATGGAATATACACACAATGGAATATTATTCAGCCCTAAAAGAAGAAATCCTAAACGGATGAATCCTGAAGACAATGCTAAATGAAATAGCCAGTCACAAAAGGGTAAATACTGCATGATTCTACTCATAAAAGGTACTCACACCAGTCAAATTCATAGAGAGAGAAAGTTGAATTTGTGGTTGCTAGTGATTACAAGAAGGAGGAAATGAGAATTTATTGTTCAATGGGTACAAACTTTCAGTTTTGCAAGACCAAAAAAGACCTGAAGATGGATGGTGTGATGGCTGCACAATAACGTGAATGTACTTAATACCACTGTAAAATGATTAAAATGACAATTTTTATATTTTATATATACATATAAGTTTAAAATAATTTTTAAATCAAAATACGAACTAAAAATACAAATATAAGAATTGGGAAAAATAAGCTTCAAATGAAATCACAAATTCGAATTGATGAGATTGATTTAAGAAATGACAAAGATGTCATCCATAGGCAAAGAAAATAAAAACAAAAAACCTAGAACTCTAGAGTTGTAAGAAACTTCAAAGATCACTTGGGAGTCAAATCCTCTTACTTTGCAATTAGGAGAGAAGCTCATCAAGGATGTTTGCTGTCTTGCCTTATTCAACATCACTTCTACCTACATACAACTAGAAATTGTGCCTACAATAAATTAAAAAGTCTGGAGAATTCCTGTCAAAAATAGTATTCTTTTTTTTATTTTTAATTAAAAAGAAAAAAATTTAACATTTATTTTTGAGAAAGAAAGGGGGGGGGGGAAGGGCAGAGAGAGAGGGAGACACAAAATCTGAAGCAGGCTCCAAGCTCCACGTTATCAACACAGAGCCGGATGCGGGGCTCAAACTCACTAACCACAAGATCATGACCTGAGCTGAAGTCAGATGCTTAACCGACTGAGCCACACAGGAACCCCAAAACAGTATTCTTTTCAATTCATTCAACACTTATTATATGTAGACAGTGTTTACATTTTTATTACCATTATTCTATCATAGATCTTTCATAAGCCTTACTATTACTTTTATTCCCCATGTCACCTATATACCCTTATAACCTTCATAATCTTAAGTCATTTTCCTAGTAAGGTATGACGTGAAGCAAAGAGAACAAATGCTGGGTACCTCTGCTTAGGGATGGTTGACCCTCAGCACGAATTAAGTGAGAAATGAACTTAAGAGATTAAGAAGGGAAGCTAAGATGTTTATTTTAGCTTAAGAGCTTGATATCAGTTGAGCTTTTCACATTTTGTGCCTTCACTATTTATCTAATATTTAAACCCCCCAAATTAGATTTGTTGAACATTAATGTGGAAATATACTCCCCAATCTTTTTGCTTTTAGATAGCATAATTTCAAATTACTAATACTATAGTTCCCCCATATCAGCATCTGACTAAAACCCCTAAGAGCCTCAACTTTCTAGAAGTGAATTGCCTTTACTGCGCTTTTAAAAAAAAAAAAAAAAAAAATTCTTTTAAAGGTGGCCTTCACTGGGCGCTAAAGACTGAAGCAAAAACAGACTAGTAATTGTCACTACCACTTCCCCTCCTAATCAAAGTTTGGTAGGAACTGCTGATGTGTACCAGAAGTCCTCAAAATGTGGTCCATAGACACCTGGGATCCTGACACCTTTTTAAGGGGTCCACAAGGTCAAAACTATCTTCATAATAACATAAAGTATTATTAGCCTTTTTAACTGTATTAACATTTATACTATGGTACAAAAGCAATGATGTATAACATTTCTAGCATCTTGGAACAACTTCTGGTACTGGCACCAAACTGCACTATTGGTCATTATTTTTCACCATCAAGTACCAGTAGCTATTTAAAAAAAAAAAAAAAAAAAAAAAAAAAAAGCCTTCTTCACTTAAGAATGTCCTTCAGGAGAGCCTGGGTGGCTGACTTCCACTCAGGTCATGATCTCATGGTTCATGAGATTGAGCCCCGTGTCAGGCTTTGTGCTGACAATGCAGAGTCTGCTTGAAATTCTCTCTCTCTCTCTCTCTCTCTCTCTCTCTCCCCCTCCCCAGCTTACTTACACAAGCTCGCTCTCTCTCTCAAAATAAATAAACTTTAAAAAAAAAACTCTAAAAAAAAGTCCTTCAAATAGTAAAAATTAATTTTATTAAATCTCAGCTCTTCAGTACAGATCTTTTTAATATTCTGTGTGACAAAATGGTTAAGTATGCACAAAGCATTTCTGACCACATACTGAATTGCAATAGTTGATGGGTGTCTCAAGGTAAAGTACTTGTGTGACTGAACTGAGAGCTTTCACTAGCCTCTTTTTTTTTTTTTTTTTTTTTTTTTTTTTTGTGAAACACCATTTTTACTTGAAAGAATGACCATGGTTATTCAGACTTGGGTATTCTGGCAGAAGTTCTCTCACAGATGAACAAAATCTGCCTGTCACTTCTAGGAAACAACTGGCAGTCATAATTCTTGCCAACGATAAAATTTGAGCCTTCAAGCAAAAATCAGATTTCTGGAAAACTCACATCCACCATCATGTCATGACCTGGATAGCTTCCCAATAATCTGTTTCTGATGGGATGAATGGTGATATTAACAAATGTGATTTTCTAATAATATATAATGAAATGTGCCAACATTTTGGAGATCTGCATAACTGGCTGAACCAATACTTAGAAACGACCATGGCATGATGTTATAAATTCAGGCATGGTTATGTAAGATCCATTCAAAGTTTAGACCAGTGGATTTTAATATAACATTATGAAAAGTCCATTGATATGATTTCAGATTCCATAATACAAGTAACTAGAAAACCAACACATGTTGAGTTCTGATGTAGCACCAAGCAAAAAAATCCATTATTATCTGAAAAGGCTATTAAAATACCCCTCCCTTTTCCAGCCATTAACTATGTAAGGCTGGGCTTCTCTTTCTATATACTTCAAACCAAAAAACATAGTGCAACAGACTGAATGCAGAAGGAGATGAGAATCCAGCTGTTTCTATTAAACCAGACATTAGAGATTTACAAAAATGTAAAACAAGGGGCACCTGGATGGCTCAGTTGGTTAGGTGTCCGACTGTTGATTTTGGCTCAGGTCATGATCTCAAGATTGTGAGACTGAGCCCCATGTCAGGCTCTGTGCTGAGTGTGGAGCCTGCTTGGGATTCCGTCTCCCTCCCTCTCTGCCCCTCCCCTTGCCTCAAAATAAATAAACATTTTTTTTTATGTAAAACAATACCACTCTTCTTATTGCCTTGTTTTGAAAAATAGTCATTTTTCATTAAAAATACGCTTATATTAAGATATTATCATATTTAAGTGAATTAATAAAAGTTGTACATTTCTCTTTAATTTATAATATAATAAATACAGACATAATCCACAAAAGCTCTTTGGGGTGTGCAATAATTTTTAAGAATGTAAAAGGGTACTAAAATCAAAAGTTTGAAAACTGATTTCAACAACTGAGTATTAACATCAGATCCCTGCAAACCAAGAAAAACAAGTACATAAAGTCATTAATTAGAAAAAAACTTTCCTAGCAAAATTACATGAAAGCTGAAAAGGTACAATGTCCAATCATAACTAACCTCACTCTGTAACACCAATGAAGAAAAAAACAACAGAATGTGCAATATCTTGATCAGATAAACTCCTGTATACCCAGTAACAATTTGATACATAGTATTTTTGATAGAAGCACATGACAGTCAAAGAAACACAAGTCAAAAACAGGTGATTAAAATAGCAGTCACCACCACCATAAGGGAGACAATCCAAGGTTCTGTCAGAAGGGACAAACATGGATACTTCAGCACCTCTCCAGCAGCATCTCAGCACACCCAGCTTTCAGGGTCTAGCTGTTCTATTTAAAACTAAATTACATGCTTCCAAGGCAGGACAGTGAGACTAAGCTGTCATTTAGCTCCAAAGGAGTCAATGGGTCACAGTGGAATGATTCTACAGTAATCATGCTCCACCAGCCTAAAGTCCTTCTTGAGCTTACTAAACCCCTTGGAAGAATGAGAAAAAGCAGTAGCAGTAATATTTACTGAGCAATTACTATGTGCCAGGCACTGTGGGTTAAGCACTCCATGTGTATTAACTCGTTTAATATTCAAGATCTTAAGGATATAACCATTATTACCCCATTTTTGGAACAGAGAAAACTGAAGCACAAGGAGGATAAATAACTTGCCTCAGGCAAAGCCAGGATTCAAAGCCAGCCCTGAAGCCCAACTCCTCAGCCACTGCATTACAGTACACAGACCCTATAACCTACAGTAATATATAAAATTTAAAATTCGGTGCCCACTCTAAACTTCTGTTGTTGTCACCAAGACCAACTGCCTAAGGGAGGCTCCCAATTTGAAGAGCCCTCTGACAATTTCATCCATTACTACTGATACACTGTTCAACTTCAGGTACTGGGGGACTTTAAGCAAGAATACATTTTGGAAGGTGAATACTGTGGAGATTTACTAAAAATTCTAAAATGTAGAATCTAATACAAATTGGGTAATTTCACATTTGGGTCTCTTTTCCCTCTGTCAGAGATAACCATTATTATAAAAGGAGTCTTGCTAGACTGCTCCAAAAAGTAATAATGCCTCAATTCAAGTCAACGGGAAAAGATTTATAAAAATTGCTTCTACAAAAGCTTAGGTTACATTAAAACACTTAAATGTTTTTGCAGTGTTGGCTAGTAACAAGAGGAACTCTAAGTCTACCCCCTTCATTACAAAGTTCAGAATGAGACTGCAGTTCTCAGTAAGTGTGGAACCAATTAATTCAAGGCAGATTTTTGAGGTCATTAAAAATGAACCTATAACTTCACTGCGGAATTTAACTCAAGCGAGGTGGAATGGGAATTAACCAAGTCATATTACGATAAGAAAATAAGGCATAGATAAGACATCCCTATCTCACAGCAATTACAGGACTAATCACAGCCATTATAGGAAATGCTTACAGATCTTCCAGGGTTTTGTCTGGTTTTCATTAGTATTTTGGCACATGTTTTAAAATACTACCATTTAAAGTGCCTTAAATAAACTACTATTTTTTTAGCATACTGAACTGAAAACATTTCACTGTAAAATTACAAAAGTAACTTTCTAGTTTTCTTAGGAAAAAAGACAATTTATAATAAGGGTTCAGGTTACTAGCTGGATTTACATAAAGATTACAACACAGGCATCAAAGTAAGTGAAAATGAGTGATAAAGAAAGCTGTTCAGTCCTAACTACAAATTGTCATACATTACAATTAAACACTGCTACAATTTTCAACACCTGAAGAAAAACAAAACACCTACAAGGAATTAATACTGCCAAAAAAAAAAAAAAAAATCCCCTCAGTGTTACAATGTATTAGGTCATCAGCAGTGCTGGACCTTTAAGCCCTTGATTGAGCAATCTGTATCAAAACAAGAAGTGGCCTTTAAATGATCAACATTCATATCGATTACGCTAAGATGTACAAAAACTCCATTCTATAATGGGTAAACGCCCAGGAAACCAGCCGATTCAAAATTGCACTGGTCCTAGTAAGAGGCTTAACCGGCACAAGGGGAAACCATGCAGACGGGGTTGCAGGAGTCCTCGAGTACTTGCAACGAAGAACCCGCAACTCACTCAGGAAGGCAGGCTGTAAGGAAACTCTGCACTGTCATCTAGAGCGATCTCATTCAGGCTCAAATCAAACCCAAAAGGCGACAAGTTGTAAACGGAGAACACACTTCAGGCCAACCACCCTGACACGAAGCAAACCTGGCCACCGCCAAAGTCACACCACACACCAAGCCCACCGCGAAGCAAGGTGTGTGCCGGGGTGGGTGGGGGAGGCGGGGCGCGTGCCCGTCCCCGGCCCGCCGCCCCCCAGCTCGGCTCCGCGCTGCACCCCGGCCCCAGAAAAAGGGCAGGGCACGGGGCCGCCTGTGCCCGAAAACCGCGTCGGGGACCCTCCGCCGGGGATTGAGGCGGGGGTCACCGAGTGTCGCGGGTGGGGGCGGCGTGGGGCGCTTTCCAGAAGCCAGCCAAAGCCCCAAACCATCAGGGGTTTTCCTCCAGCTCCGGTCCACTCGCCCCGAAAGACACACGTTACACAACCTGTCAGGTGAGGGGCGAAGGGATCCCAGGACGCAGACCGCGGCGGGCGCGGGGTCGCTCCTCCCGGCTTCTCCCGCCCCCGGGACTCGGTGGCCGGGGGACTGCGCAGGGAAGGCGGACGGGCGGGCAAGCAGCGGCCGAGGGGCGGCCGGCCCGGACGTGCGGACGGCGGCGGGGCGCTCACCGGCTCAGGATGGGGCGCTGGCGGGACTGGGCAGAGCCGCGGCACCAGCTCGGCATCCGCAGCGCCGGCAGCTGCTCTCTGGGAGCACAGCGGAATTCTCGCCGCCAGCCGCCCGGTGTTTTCATACAAACCCCGGTGGCAGGCGAGGTGGAGGCGGCGGTGGCGGCGGCGGTGGCGGCGGCGGAACCTGCCCGCATCCCGGGCAACGTCAGCGCGGCGCCCCGCCCACCGCACGCCCTGGGCCCGAAGGCTCGCGCGCGCCGGCTGGCGGGGAGGACGGAATGCGCGTGCGCGCGTGCCGCGTGGGGCACGCGCTAGGGAGGAGGGTGGGGCACGCGCTAGGGAGGAGGGTGGGGCACGCGCGGGCCGGAACGGGGTTGGGACTCAGGGAGCGCGCGTGGGTAAGGAGCGAGCGTGCGCAGGAGGGAGGGCGGGGCGCGCGTGCCGGCGTTAGGTGCTGTGCTGCGTGGTAGGCGCGGCAGGGGTTTGGGGAGGAGGGTTGCACGCGCGCTGCAGGCCCAGGCCCTGCAGCGAGCGTCCAACCCAACCGAACCGAACCGGTAGGCGGGCGGCTCCCCACTCTCTGCAATTCACCTTCCTGTACGCTCCCAATTAGAGCGGCCCGCCTTTCTCCGGAGCTAAGCCGGCGCCCACCCCACTACCATCAATCACTCTGCTCTTAGAAGGCTGTTAGCTGCTGTGGACGAGCGGTTAACTCCCCAGTGTGGCACCAGCGGGCGGGGGGGGGGGTCGCTCTAGTCCCTGGGCACCACTGGAAAGCTCAGCCCTTTCCTGACCTCGAGGAGAGTCTATAAAGAGACAGCTGGGCTCCAGAACACAAGAAAATTGCACCTTGTGGCCAAACCTCAATAAATTAGATGCCTAGAGCTGCAGTGAAAAAAATAGCAAGCTGATATATTTTTTGCTTTTTCGTAATGTGCCTACGTATAGTCAAGAAAATGGTCATGTTAAATTGGCCACTGAAGGCAAAGCCAGTGTTTTTTAAATCAGAGCCAAAGTGATGTGTCAGAAGGACTGAATACTGATTCACCCCCTTCTGTTTTGAGACTGCCCGTAAAGCCACTGTAATAGATTCTTTTTTTTTTTTAATTTTTTTCAACGTTTTTTATTTATTTTTGGGACAGAGAGAGACAGAGCATGAACGGGGGTGGGGCAGAGAGAGAGGGAGACACAGAATCGGAAACAGGCTCCAGGCTCCGAGCCATCAGCCCAGAGCCTGACGCGGGGCTCGAACTCACGGACCGCGAGATCGTGACCTGGCTGAAGTCGGACGCTTAACCGACTGCGCCACCCAGGCGCCCCTGATTCTTAATAAATACTTGACATTTACTTTTTTTCCAAGAGCATGGATCATGTTTGCTGCTGTTTATGGTAGCTGCTGCAGAATGCAAAATTATTACAACCAGGTAGAGAAATAAATTGAGACCTGTGAAATTTTTGCTTTGTTTTCTTATCATCATGTTTTAACAAAATTAAACAGTTGTGAAGGCAGTTCAAAAGGTAATCCAAGGTGCACCACACCTGCTTCTTGCAGTTTGCCCTTGGCAGAGTCTTTAACAAGAGATTGCCATTTCAGAAATGCCATAATTTCCCTGGCTGTGAGCACTGAAAGGTAGATTACAGTATTTTAAGGAATTTTGAAACAAGAACCACCCCAAACCACCCAGACTGAAAAGCATATCTGACAACACCTAATTACAACTACCTAAGAATATTTAACATTTTACAGACATTATATATAACACACATAAAACTTTATTCAAAGAGCATCTTCCTAAATGAATCAACCTTCAATATATAAAAATATAGAAATAAATGTAAATGTGTGTGTGTATAGAATTTGAATCCTACTTTAGCAAAACATCATTAGTATGGTTTGATGGCCAGGACACAGATATAGTGGATTAAACCACACAACTAGGGAAAGGGCCAAGCCATTCCCTGTCTGTCACTCTTTTCCACTATTTTAAACAGTTTCCTCAACACTGTTATGATATATAAAACTGAATACAAATAATCGTGTGATGTAGATCAGTCTGATCACATAATAATATTCACTTAACTCTGATTCCTCAAATCAGTCTAGTCAGCGCCTTTAGGTATTCGGTAAATGTTCGGGGCTTTTTTGTTTTTTGTTTGTTTGGGTTTTTTTTTAACTCTGGACTAGGCAGAGAAAGAAAGATGAGCAGTGGAGCCCAGCTATCTCTTTCTCCTCCTCTTCTGCTGATTTTCCTGCCTCCATACTTTTAGTAGAGTAACATACAAAATGCAACAAACATTGTAACAAAACTATATAGTCATATGGTTTAGAACAGCCATGGACTTATCCAGTCCTCTGGAGTTCTAGGATTGTTATAGCTATTCTATGTTATTCAACAATCATCAGTTTATCAAGCACCTTATGTGCCAGACCAATCCTGAAATCTTTGGAAGAGATAAGCAAATGATAACACTCAACAAAAACCTAACAGCTGCCTGCCCTCTGTGAAACTAAAAGGTTTGATGTATCCATAGATGGATAGACAAAGAAGATGTAGTATAAAGATGTGACAGATAGACAATGGAATGTTACTCAGTCATTAAAAAAATAAGTGAAATCTTGCTACTTGCAACAACATAGATGGACATAGTGGGTATTATGCTAAGTGAAGTAAGCTAGACAAGAGAAAGGCATGATTTCCCTCATGTGAAATTTGACAAAACAAAGCAAATGAACAAACAACAACAACAAAGAGATTCTTAAATACAGAGAATAAACTGGTGATTGCCAGGGGGGAGGTAGGTGGGTGGGATGAGCAAAATAGATGAAGGATATTAGGAGGTACAGACTTCCAGGGGGCACCTGAGTGGCTCAGAGTCAGTTAAGTGTCGGACTCTTGATTTCAGCTCAGGTCATGATCTCACGGTCTGTGATTCGGGCACTGAGTTGGGCTCTGTACTGAGCATGGAGCCTGCTTGGGATTCTCTCTCTCTCTCCCTCTCTCTCAACCCTGCCCCCACTGTTCTCTCTCTCTCTCTCTCTCTCTCTCTCACACACACACACACACACACGCAATCAAATAAATAAACTTAAAAAAAAAAAAAGGTACAAACTTCCCATTACAAAATAAATAAATCACAGGGATGAAAAGTGCAGCATAGGTAACATAGTCAATAATATTATAATAACTTTGTATGGGGGCAGATGGTGACTACACAGTTACATGTTGATCCCTGTGCAATTCTAGAATTACCACATCACCAGATTGTACACCTGGAATGAAAATAACATTTCATTTCAACTATGCTTCCATACAAATAAATAAATATCCATATCCGTAAACCACTGCACCCTCATTTTCTTTATTTGTGAAATGGAACTTAAATCTTCTTGCCAAATTTAAAGTTTTAAAATTTGGCATACCCTTTAGCCTCATCATAGGAATTTATCCTAAGGAAATAACAAGGAAAATATGCAGAGATTTAGCCAGAAGGATGTTCATCCCAGAGTGGTGTCCAAGCTGTCTTACATGTTCAACAGAAGGCACCCAATTAAACACAGTATTTTACACCCATGCAATAGATCACTAGGAAGCCATTAAAAATAACGTGGTAGGGGGGTGCCTGGGTGGCTCAGTCAGTTGAGTGTCCGACTTCGGCTCAGGTCATGATCTCGCAGTTTGTCAGTTCGAGCCCCGCATCGGGCTCTGTGCTGACAGCTCAAAGCCTGGAGCCTGCTTCAGGTTCTGTGTCTCCTTCTCTCTCTGCCCCTTCCCCACTCATGCTCTGTCTCCCTCTGTCTCTCAAAAATGAATAAACATTTTTAAAATTTTTTTTTAAAATAATAACGTGCTAGAGCAAGAGTTCTTAACGTGGGGTGCAACAGGTTTAACTCCTCCTGTACAACCATGGATTTACCTTGAGGCTGAAGAAGGCCCGCTGAGTTCTGAGTTTGCTGAGAGTTAAAGGATTTTCTAGACATGAAGGAGAAGCCAGATTGCAATCGAGAAGCATTTCTATATAAGCATTTCTGGTAAACTTCCTGAACAGATCCAATTTAAAAAGGATCTGAATTGAATAGATCACATATGAGGGCATAAAATGAGCCTCAATAATTAGAGAAGGCTGGGTCTTTGAGGAAAGGCAGTCACAGCTACAGTGGAGCTCTGGGCACCCCTGCTCCTGACTCCCTGCTGTTTGCCTCACCAAGGAACAAGTCAATCAGAAAGCCACACTGCAGCCTAGCCTTTGGTTTTGGTTTTGGTTTTTTTCGTTTTTTAAAGTTTCTTTATTTTCAGAGAGAGAGGGGGAGAAAGAGAATCCCAAGCAGACTCCAGGCTGGCTGTCAGTGCAGAGCCCAGTGTGGGGCTCAATCCCATGAACTGTGAGATCATGACCTGAACTGAAATCAAGAGTTGGATGCTTAACTCACTGAGGCACCCAGGTGCCCCCAGCCATGGCTTTTAAAGTCAGCAGGAAGATATCCATGAATCCAGCGGTGGCAATTCACCAAAGTAGAATTCCTCTAACCAGCTGCAGTGTAAATCTTTGGAGAAGGTATGTGCTGACTTGCTCATACAAGGTGAAAAATAAAAGAATCTCAAAGTGAAAGAACCAGTTCAGATGCCTACCAAGACTCTGAGCATCACTATAGGAAAGACTCCTTGTGGTGAAGGTTCTAGGACTTGGGATTGTTTTCAGATGAGAATCCACAAGCAACTCATCGATTTGCACAGTCCTTCGGAGATTGTTAACCGAATTACTTCCATCTGGGGGTGCCTGGGTGGCTCAGTCAGTTAAGCATCCAACTTCAGCTCGGGTCATGATCTTGTGGTTCATGGGTTTGAGCCCTGCATTGAGCTCTGTGCTGACATTTCAGAGCCTGGAGCCTGCTTGGGGTTCTCTCTCTCCCTCTGTCTCTGCTCCTCCCCTGCTCATTCTTTCTCTCTCTCTCTCTCTGTCTCTCAAAAATAAATAAATTCCATCTTTGGAGTACTTCCATTGAGCCAGGAGTCAAGGCTGAAGTCACTATTATAAATGCTTAAATCAACCTTTTTAATAAACTGATTATCAATTGTTTAAAAAAAAATCAAGGGAAGGGAAGCAAAAATAATATAAAAACAGAGAGGGAGACAAACCATAAGAGACACTTAACTACCAAGAATAAACTAAGGGTTGCTGGCAAGGTGTTGGATGGGAGAATGGGCTAAATGGGCAAGGGGCATTAAGGAGGGCACTTGTCGGGATGAGCACTTGGTGTTACATGTAAGTGATGAATCATTAAGTTCTATTCCTGAAAAAAAAAATATTTTTTGAGGGGCGCCTGAGTGTCTCAGTCACTTGAGTGACCAACTCTTGATTTCAGCTCAGGTCATGATCCCAGAGTCGTGAAATCAAGCCCTGTGTCAGGTTCTGCGCTGAGCTTGGAGCCTGCTGAAGATTCTCCCTCTCTCCCTCTGCCCCTCTCCCCATTTTGTGCTCTCTCTCAAAAATTAAAAAATTCTTTTAAAATTTTTTGAGAAGATTGAAATCATACCACGCTCCTTTTCCAATCACAACAATATGAAACTACAAATAAATCACAAGAAAAAACGGAAAAATAATACAAACACACAGAGACTAAACATGATACTAAACAAACAGTGGGTCAAAACTGAATCAAAGAAGAAATTTTAAAAATGCATGGACACAAATGGCAATGAAAACACAACAGTTCAAAATCTTTGGGACACTGCAAAAGCATTCCTAAGAGGAAAGTATACAGTAATATAAGCCTAAGTCAAGAGACAACAAAAAGAGGAGTGCCTGGGTGGCTCAGTTGGTTAGGCAACCGACTTCAGCTCAGGTCCTGATCTCGCGGTCTATGAGTTCAAGCCCTGCGTCGGGCTCTGTGCTGACAGCTCAGAGCCTAGAGCCTGCTTTGGATTCTGTGTCTCCCCCTCCCCTGCTCACGCTGTGTGTCTCTCTGTCTCTCAATAATAAATAAACGTTAAAAACAAGTTAAGAGACAACAAAAAACTCGAATAAACAATCTAACCTTACATCTAAAGGAACTAAAAAAAGAGAACAAAGCCCAAGGCGAGTAGAAGGGAGAAAATAATATAGACAAGAAATAAATGTCATAGAGACTGAAAAAACAATAGAGAAAATCAAGGAAACCAAGAACTGGTTCTTCGAAAAGATAAACAAAATTGATAAGCCCTCAGCCAGACTCATCAAAAAAGAGAAAGGATCCAAATAAATAAAATCAGAAATGAGAGAGGAAACGTAACAACTGACTCCACAGAAATACAAAGGCTTCTAAGAGAATACTATAAAAAAATCATATGCCAACAAATGGGACAACCTAGAAGAAAGGGATAAATTCCTACAAATATATAACTTCCCAAAACTGAGTCAGGAAGAAATAAAAAATCTGAACAGATCAATTATAAGTAACAAAATTGAATCAGTAATCAAACAACTACCAAAAAAATGAAAATCCAGGATCAGATAAATTGACAGTGGGATTCCATCAGGCATTTAAATAAGGGTTAATACCTATTCTTCTCAAACTATTCCTCAAAATAGAAGAGGAAAGAAAGCTTCCCAATACATTCTATGAGGCCAGCACTACCCATGATATGAAAACCAAAGACACCACAAAAAAAGAAAACTATAGGCCAAAATCCCTGATGAACACAGATGCAAAAATCCTCAACAAAATATTAGAAAAACACATGCAAAAATACATTTAAAAAAAAAATCATTCACCATGATCATTGAATTTATTCCCATGATAAAAGGATTATTCAATATTCATAAATCAAGCAATGTCATACACCACATCAACAAAACAAAGGCTAAAAATCATTTGATCATCTCAATAGATGCAGAAAAAGGATTTGACAAGATTCAACATCCATTCATCCATGCAACGTACAGATTCAATGCAATCCCTACCAAAATACCACAGCATTTTTTCACAAAACTAGAACAAATAATACTAAAATTTGTATGGAACCACAAAAGACCCCACATAACCAAAGCAATCCTGAGAAAAAAGAATGAAGTTACTAGATTTCAAGATATACTAGAAATCTGTAGTAATTAAAGAAATATGATATAGACACAAAAAATAGACACATAGTTCAATGGAACAGATAGAGATTACAGAAATAAACTCACAGTTATTTTCAGTTAATCTATGACAAAAGAAGCAAGAATATACAATGGGGAAAAACAGTCTCTTCAATAAATGGTGCTGGAGAAACTGTAAAAGAATAAAACAGGACCACTTTCTAACACCATACACAAAATAAACTCAAAATGGATTAAATCCCTGAAACCATAAAATTCCTAGAAAAGAGCAGAAGTAGTAATTTCTCTGCCATCAACCACATTTTTCTAGATATGTCACCTAAAGCAAGGAAAACAAAAGCAACAATAAACTATTGGTACTATATCAAAATAAAAAGCTTCTGCACAGCAAAGGAAACCATTAACAAAACAAAAAGATAGCCTACTGAATGGGAGAAGATATTCGCAAATGATATATCCAGTAAGAGGTTAATATCCAAAATATATAAGGAACTCAATACCAAAAAAACCAAACAATCCAATTAAAAAATGGGCAGAGTACTTAAAAACATTTTTTCCAAGGACAGACAAAAGGCCAATAAACACATGAAAAGATGCTAATCATCTTTTCTAATCATCAGGGAAATGCAAATCAAAACTACAAAGAGATATCACCTTACATCAGTTAGAATAGCCAAAATCAAAATGACAAGAAATAACAAGTGTTGACAAGGTTCTGGAGAAAAACAAACCCTCATACACTGTTGGTGGGAATGTAAATTTGTACAGTCACTGTGGAAAACAGTATGGAAGTTACTCAAAAATTAAAAATAAGAATACTGAATGAGTCAATAATTCCACTATTAGGTATTTACCCAAAGAAAACAAAGACACTAATTCAAAAAGATATATGCACCCATATTTTTTGTTGCAGCATTATTTACAAAAGCCAAGATATGGAACCAACCTAAGTATCTAACAATAGACAAATGAATAAGGAAAATGTCACACACACACACAGACACACACACACACACACACGCACACGCACACGCACACACACAGAATATTGCTTAGCCATAAAAAAAGATCAGACTGTGCCATTCAAGATAACATGATGCATCTAGAGGGTATTATGCTAAGGTAAATAAGTCACACTGGGAAAGACAAATGCCATATCACAAAGCAGAATCACACCTATAAATACAGAGAATAAATTAATGGTTGCCAGAGGAGAGGGGGATGGTGGAATGGGCAAAATGTGTGAAGGGGAGAGGGTGATACAGACTTACAGTTCTGGAATGAATAAGCCATGGGAATAAAAGTAATGGCATAAAGAATACCATCAATGATACTGGAACAGTGATGTAATGGGACAAACGGTAGCCACACATGGGGTGAACATAGCATAATGTATAAACTTGTCAAATCACTAACTGATTTGTATAACTGCAACGAATATAACATTGTGTGTCAACTATACTAAATTTTTAAAAATGCATAAATGAAAATAAATTTTAAAATAGAAAATAAAAAAGACTTGAGTCTCCCAAGTTTCCAGCAAGATATTGCAATCACTCATTCTACAAAAATATTCACATTTATATATGTGAATTATATATAAATATTTATAATTTTGCATTTTTTTCCTTTTAGAGGGCTCCCAACAAGTGTGAGAAAAAGAAATTTTTCCATCATTTTCAAGTCAGTTTCTCAATCCTACAATTTAAACAACTGTGTTTGTTTTAAGTGTTTATTTCAATTCCAGTTCGTTAACATCAAGTGTGCAATTAGCGTCAGGTGCACAACATGGTGACTCAGCACTTCCACACAACACCTAGTGCACATCGCAACCAGTGCACTCCATCTCTTTGTTTTGTTTTTACTAACCAAAATAAAATAAACTTTTTAAGCAAAAATCATAAACACCAGAAGTACCATTGTTTCCTATTTAATAAAACTGTTCAGCATTTCCAAAAGACTTCCTCATCAATAACTAACTGATTCGAAAACATTAAAGAAATGTTTCATATCAGCTATTCAGAACTTCCTGGGTATAACCTGAAACAAGCCCCCTCACCATTGCCCCCCACCACAGGGTGGAGGGCACAGAGAGATAAAAAAAAAAAAGAGAGAGACAATCCACTCCGGATTGGTAGGTCTTGAGCGGCCACGAGATGAGCTCTCTGCAGCCATCTGACAATTCTTAAATTGTGAAGGCCTTAACTGGGTTCAGCCACAGATACCACCCAGAAAGTCTCAACACCAGCCATCTCAAGGGCAGCCTCCAGGAGTGGGGAAAGCAAGGAGAACGCACATTCCAAACACAGGGGAGGGGGTGAGGAGGCTGTGATTTCAGGGGTTCAGCTCACATGGGTCATGTCATCTTGATACTCTCCCCTAATACTAACCATTAATCAGAAGAAATTTAGAAACAGAGTCAAAACTAAAATCACTTTTTCACATTTAAGAAACTTTTCGATGTCTATTATTGAGAAAAGCAACTTGTTGAGCTGTATAGATTATATGAGCCCATTTGTATTTTTTAAAAATCAATACTATGGATGGGGCGCCTGGGTGTCTCAGTCGGCTGAGCGTCTGACTTCGGCTCAGGTCAGGATGTCTCAGTTTGTGAGTTTGAGCTCTGCATCGGGCTCTGTGCCGACAGCTCAGAGCCTAGAGCCTGCTTGGGATTCTCTCTCTCTCTCTCTCTCTCTCTCTCTCTCTGCCCCTCCCCCATTCACACTGTGTCTCTCCATCTCTCTCAAAGCTAAACATTAAAAAAAATGTTTTTAAATCAATATGATAGAAGAGACCACGCATTTACACTCTCATTATCAAAGTTATGTCAGGAAAAATAGGATTCTATTTGCTAAGAAAGAGACCATTCTATTTACTAGAATTACTTGAGGACAAGTTGAGGAAGGTGCTACCACTTTATATATTTTGCACTGTTTAAAACATTTTTAAAGTAAGCATGCGGTGTAACCAAAGATAAAATAAAAATTGAAATCCAAAAAATAAAAGAGAGCCTCAAAAAGTATATAGGCTTCAAAGCCCACAAATGCTAGATCCTAGAATATACTTTGAAGTTCTAACAACAGTTATCACTTGGCAGTGGGGGTGCAAATCATTTCAAATTTGTTCTTTTTCTTTCTCTGTTTATTACATTTTCCACAATAAAATATTTTAACAAAAAAACTAAAACATTACTTAATTTATAGTCATAACTGTGAAGTTGTGAGTAGATTAAAAGGTAGAGTATATGTCAAAGCAGTAAATCGTAAGGCACTTACAAATGTTAATTACTGTTCACCTGGCTTTAAAGCAGGTGAACACAATGGGCTGCATTAGCCTGAAACCAGGAGTAAGCATTAGAGAATCTCATTCATACATTAATCTCTTCTGTCACAATGAACCTTGTAGACAAACACCGTTTTTTTTAATTTGATTTTTTTTTAGTTTACATCCAAGTTAGTTAGCATCTAGTGCAACAATGATTTCAGGAGTAGATTCCTTAGTGCCCCTTCCCCATTCAGCCCATCCCCCCTCCCACAACCCCTCCAGTAACCCTCGGTTTGTTCTCCATATTTAAGAGTCTCTTATGTTTTGTCCACCTTTTAAAACAAGACTTTATGCAGATACGAAGGATTTGGATTTTTTTTAAGTTTATTTATTTTGGGAGAGAGAGTGCAAGTAGGGGAGGGGCAGAGACGGGGGGGAGTGAGAGAGAGAGAGAGAGAGAGAGAGAGAGAATTCCAAGTAGGCTCCATGTTGCCAGCGCAGAGCCCAATGCAGGGCTGAACTCACGAAGAGGTGAGATCAGACCTAAGCTGAGAACAAGAGTCCGAGGCTTAACTGACTGAGCCACCCAGGCACCCCTGGAAGTTTTTAATTATAAAAAAAAATTCACCTGGAATTATTTTAAAACATAATGAATACACTTTCATGATTTCTTGAAGAAATGTTATTTGCTATTTAAGGATATGTGAAATTTGGGGATACCTTCATCCTCTTGGGACTCAACCGGACTTGGATTCCTGATTCATCACTTTGATTCCTTTGACTCATGTTGAGATGGAAATCTCTGGACAATAACCGATCAGATCAATGAAAGGGCTTATTTATTCCCTGTTTGCATCAGTCTCCATGTTTGAGAGCCAGATCTTGGAGAGAGCCCAGCAGTAACTAACTGGGTGGCTGAGAAGTCACTGTGGTCTGTCTGTGCTTACAGACATGGCTGGAAATCCACTACCCAGGGTGCTGGGAAAAGCTATTCAAGGGGAGGTGCCTCACTGGAGACACTCCAGTATGACACTGCCTGAAAGAGTGCCAGCTACTGGCCACTGGGTGCTGGTGGTCATCTGGTGATCATTGGTGATTATCTGTGTGCTATAGGTGATGACCTGTAGAAGCCATGTGTTTGGAGAAGGCACCCAAGGGGACATAATGTTTTGCTGTTGGCAAATGAGGCATGTAGCAGCAGCATTAGCCAAGTCACCCTCAGTGAATGTGAGTCCATGTTCTTGAGCCTCCGTCCCTGCTACCACAGTCACTGTGTCCCAGGGCCTGTTGAGCAAACCCTGGGGTGGCTTGATAAAGTGACTGACATCCCAGAGAGTATCATTTAGTTCACCTGATAATTAAGAGCCTTCTCTGCAGTGGATGCCCTGTGGCGGGCCTTAATGTGGATCTCACATATCTTTGCAGCTTATGCCCTTTTAGAGAGGCTCATCCACATACCTCTTCCCTAAGAGGTGACCCTTCCCTGTCACCCATCTTTCAATCCTGTTTCTTCCAAGCCTCTGACCCACTAGCAACTGCCCGAGAAGCAGTGTGTAGACCTGTACTTCTGGCCATCTCTCACTCCAGACATGGACAACCAAATGTATTGCTTCCAACTCTTGGTTTCAATTCAGGTCATGAACTCACAGTTCCTGAGTTCAAGCCCCACATCGGGCTCTGCGCTGACAGCACACAGCCTGCTTGGGATTGTCTCTTTCTCCCTCTCTCTCTGCCTCTCCTCCCCTCCCCCATTCTCTCTCTCTCTCTCTCTCAAAATAAAAAAATAAACGTAAAAAAAAAAGTTCTGCCCACCGAAAGGATTTTCCTTCACCCTTGTCCTTTGGCATCACCACCGAGTAGGGCTGTAATGCTGTAGCTGTGAACTGTGGATGGTTCTAGCACATTGAACAGACCCATCTGTGAGCCAGGTTTGATTATTTTTTCTTCCTCAGATGACTAGTCATATATACAACGTCCCCAAAATATCTAGGTAGTATCTGTAATGCCTTCACTCTTCTTCCTGTCATGGGAATCCTCAATTTTCCAAAGGATTCTAGACCTGTAATTCCTCCCTGAGAAATTGAGGGTTTCTCATGACCTTACTGTGAAGTCTCTGCAGACACAACCAACTTTAATTCCGGAATACTGGTAAAAATACTTTACAACTTCCTTTTGCATGGTTTGAGACTCAAAGTGACAAGCTGATACCTTGATTATTTATAAAGAAATTCATGTCAAAAAAATAAGGACATGGGATTCACAAATAAGAGGGATTTCAACCAAAGGATGACCAGTGAGACATGAAAATATTTTACAGGAAAATACTCAGTGACTCTGACCTGCCTTATTGATGAACAATAGTCATAATATGCTAATGTATTATTTCTGTAAGAAATGAAAAAAATTGCAACTTAAGTAGGCCAGACATTTCAGGCCCCATTTTGGGATTTTCCTGAGAAAACACAGGACAGCATAGAAGGAATGCTCCTTTCCTTTAGGAATTCCCTTCTCTTGGTCCCTGTGGTAGGCGTAATGATCCCCCAAAGATGTCCACATTCTAATCCCCACAACCTGTGAATATATCACATTACATGGCAAAGAGATTTTGCAGACTTGATTAAATTACGGGCCTTGAGATAGGAAGATTATTCCGGATTATCAGGATTGTTCTGAATTATCTGAACCCAATGTAATCACCTGAGAACTTGAAAACAGAAAGCCTTTCCTGGCTGCAGTCAGAGGAAGATGTGATTACAGAAGATATCTCAGAAAGATGCAACATTGCTGGCTTTGAAAAAGGAGAAGAGGTGGTGAGCTGGAAAATGTGTGTGGTCTCTAGAAGCTGAAAAAGGCAACAGAGATCCTCCCAGAACCTCCAGCAAGGAATGTGCCCCGTGAGTATTTTATGCAGGGGCGGTGGGGGTGGGGGGGCTCAATCTCACAAACCTGGGATCACAACCTGAGCCAAAATCAAGAGTCAGATGCTCAACCAACTGAGCCACCCAGGCACCCCTCTATACTGACTTCCTAAACACACATTTACTCAATTCTAAATGTGTATACGCTAGGATTTTCTTTTTTTTCTTTTAAGCTTTCTCGACAGAAAACGTAAATGGGTTTTTTTACTTCTGATTTGGAAAAACTTTCATTGTTATGCAATTCTCACCTTACCAACTGCCAACTCCCACCCCCAAGTCAGAATAACTGATTCTCTAAATGAAGTTGCGCTTAAAGCAACATGCACACAATAGAGGCTTCATAAGTACGTGACTTCTGATCATTATAACAGTAGTAGTGACCACAGATGAGAAGCGTTCTCTAGCCATAAAGAATAAAGCATAGGAACAAAACAACAAAAACCAAAAAATTTTTTAAAGATTCTACTAAATTAAAAAACCACTTTCACATAGAAACCAGAAATCCTTTCTTCAAGCTAACTGTTACAATTGACAGATATACCCAGAATATCTCAGAAAAAGTAAACAAGGAATTTATAGCAATGTTGGCCTCTGAAGAGAACTGGTAAGCTATAGTTTGTTGAATGCCATACTGTGCTTGTAGATTATACCATATGCATGTCGTGCCTACCGAAATAACTACTTGATTTTTAAATTTTTGAGGCTTTTACATTAGCTTCTATTTAGAATTCTATATAGACAAGATCAAGCTGCACCCGCGTGTAACAGATGATCAAACCGATGAGGACCAGCCAAGTGACATTACATTGTGAACTCAAAATTTAAAAACCCCTTTCAAAAAATAAGGCGTGTATGAGTGGGTGTATATGTGTGTGTGTATGAATAGCTACTATCTTGGGATGGTGGATAAGGTGATTTTCACTTTGACCTTTTTGTTTTTTAATTTTCTGAAATGTTATAAGGGACACTCAGGTCACTGTTGGAATTAAAAGAGGAGCCTATTTATTTATTTATTTATTTAGACAGAGACGGCACAAGTGGGGAAGGAGCAGAGAGGGAGAGAGAGAATCCCAAGCAGGAGGCCCCCAGCGCAGGGCTCAAATTCACAAAACTGTAAGATCATGACTGGAGCCGAAACCAAGAGTCGGACACTTAACCGACTGAGCCACCCAGGCACCTCTATTTATTTATTTATTTTTAAAGGGACTAGCCACAAACCTTTTTTGTTGTTGTTGTCTATTTATTTATTTTGAGAGGCAGAGGGCGTGTGAGCAGTGGAGGGGGAAAGAGAGAGACAGACAGAATCCCAAGCAAGCTCCGTGTTGTCAACACAGAGCCCCACACAGGGCTCAAACTCAAGAACTGTGAGATCATGACCTGAGCCGAAATCGAGAGTTGGATGCTTAACCAACTGAGCCACCCAGGCGTCCCTAGAAAAGGACCCATTTTAAAAGGTAAAAGCTTCCCATGAATTGAGCCCAGCTCACCTAATTGACTCATTTTCCACTTTCCTTGTAGCAGAGAGAAAGTTTCCAGTTGCTACATGTGAGAGAAGGAGCCATCAGAAAGGATGGTGTGCTGACCACTCCAGGAAAAATCTCAGAAGGGCAATTCCTCATCAATGGGTCTTGTCTTCAACGTGGCTAATTATGAAATTCGAATTTTCAGTTGGTGCGTCCCAACTTTATCAGTTGGTAAGAAACTAACTGATGTTAACCAAACTCACAAGTGGCTGAATTATTCCCAGAATGGTAATCTGTTAATAATAAGGTATGTGCTCTTCTGGTGAGCCAAGAGCTCTGGCCTACTATTTTCAAAAGTTTTTTTTAGCAGTGGTCTGCTTTCTTCAAGCAACGGGTTGGTTGGTTTGCTTTCTGTTGTTCTTGTTTTTGTTTTGTGGGGCACCAGTATGTAAAACAAAGAAAATGAATCTGCTCTGGTGGCAGATAGATGAAAATCTGCTCAGCCTCATGTTAATCCTCCTCCCTTCCCCAGATGTCCCCTAAGGGAGCTCCTTAGAATTCCCAGGACTTTGAAGAACACCACTGAACACCAATTCATCTACTGGTACCAAATAAATAAGCAGCAAATTGCTCAGCGAGCAAAGAGCATTGTGGGAATGGTAGGTGCAGGTTCTGGGAAATGCACGAGCTATTCCAGCCCCACAATAACACACACCTCTGTGAAAGATGGAAACACACACTTTCCTGACAGATAGTCTCTGCCTTCAACGGCACTAGGCAGTGGTAGCCCGCTAAACTAGCTCTCTGAAAACAAAGCAAAACAACACTAACCGACAAAAAGCCCTAGTCTCTAGCAATTACCAGTTTCTGTGATATAAACACTTGCATGATGGCTGATTTCAAACCACCGACAGAATTTAACGACGGCTCACAGAATTCCCAAGTATTTCACAATCAGCTCATATAAACCTGTACTGCCGGCTGCAGCACAACACTGCTATATGTGTGCTCCACGAGGAACACAACATGCTGTGCCTTCATTGGTTCACAGATTTGGTTTATACTGTAGTTAATTAGGATACAGCCTTCTCTGGTGATGTTCCTCTCTTAATGATCTATTTGATCATCTTTATCAAATGTAGGGGTCTCCTGGATCTCTAATGATCCCACACCTACAAACCATCTCTAGATGATGCTTACGGTAAAAAGGTGAATCTACTTGTCATGCGTTCATCCTTACTGGCATTGTGCAGAGAGCATCCAAATTCGGAAAGTCACATTCTTTATTGACAGCAGTGATTCTGGCAAATTGTAGACATCTCTTCGGCCTCGTGATGATTTCATACCATACAGGCCTTTTCTTCCCTTATAAATCATGCTACTGTTTATTTCTGGAAGGGAGATGGGCAATCTTTAATAAATGCTGTGTTCACATGGGCATGGGAGAATGGGACCCAAACAAATAATTGGGTAAGTCCCTTTTCACTGTGTCTTATCCATGTGTTTTAGTTTTGTACTGAGGACCTGGATGGCCAGTTCTGCTTCCCATGATAAAGTAGTTCCTGGTTCCGCTTTTTGCACAATCATGTAAGATTACCATCTTGTGCAGAATCACAAACATACTAAAACTTTTCTATTCATCTTCTAGGCAATGTTACCTAGCGTTAGTGGCTGTGAAGGAAAGAAAGTTCAAAATAATTGCCTACTCCAAAATCCATATCTCCAACTGCAGGCACATTGAGTTACCTGAAATTCCTAGCGTAGGAGTCACTGATATCACATCAATTACACTTCTCCAAAGGAACTTATAGCTATGATATATTTAACCTATGAGGGAGATGGCCTTAGCAGTTAGAAACACAATTTTTATATATTTATGAATTTAATGAAAAGGACACAGGCAACCAAAGAGATTATCACGAACGGAAGGGAGCAAGATGCAGAGCTTGGAAGGATGCCGTGTGCAGGCTCTGGGCAGAGCAAGACTCAGCGAGCTATGAAAGTGAGTATAAACTCAGTCATGAAATGCAAGGGAATAGAAGACAGAGTTTAATTCTGTCACTTTCCTTTGTTTCTCTTGCTGGCTTTGATTCTGGCACATACATGATTCTGGAAAACAAAACACATCTACTGCAGTGCTTTAATCTCCTTTGGTACTGCAGTTGAAACTGACAAGTGTGTGAAGACATACCAGCCCCGTGCAGAGCCCTTTCCTCTAGGAATCAGCAGTAATCGTGAGTATTAGCCAACAGATTACACCTGGAAGGCCGCCAGCATGGAATGCAATCAGGTACCGCTAACCATTACAGGAAAATGAAAGTCAACAGTAGCTAAAAGAAGAATTTGAGCCAAGGCGTGCAGCCTGAAAGCAACTGGAAAGCTGAATCATACTATGTGCAAAATTGATCCTTCCGGTCAGTCTTTGGGAGTCTCCCTTATTGCCAAGAAGGGTTTAATTCAATTAGCAAAGAGCTGTGGGAAAAGGTCTGTGCAACCTTGAGCCTGGCTGGATATCCTTAGCTCTGAAGCAAAGTTATTTTAGGAGAAGCATCATAATTCACTTGCTTCAGCACCTCAGCCCATCCTGGATATGCTCCCTGAAACTCAAAAAAAAAAAAAAAATGCTCTGTCCCACATCCTGTGTTTCTGAATGTAACCTGCCATGAACTTTACTAATGCTCCCTACGCTCACTCCTCCCCCACCCCGCTTCCACTTCCTCTCTACTGAGTTTCCTCATTTCAGAGATACAATCTAGTCTGTCTTTTGCATCCTCCATACACTCCCCTCTCCCTGAATTGGCTGGCCCTATCTCCCCCCCCCCCCCCCCCCCAACAAGTCTCAAGTTATACCCTCCAAGCCAGAGCATCCCTACCAATACTCTACATAATAGCTAGATACTCCTCACAGTGCAGGTCAGCGTTGTGGCAAGACCCTGGAAGTTTCTCATTTACATAAGAAGAAACTGAGACTCAGAGAGGTTAAGTAACTTACTCATGGCCAAACAGCTAAAAAGAACAGCAGCCATAATAGCTATTATTTATTAAGCATTTATATGTCGAAACTGTGCTGAGCCACTTATATACATTATCTTAGAATCAGAAACCTAGGGTTTGATTCTGGCTTTAGTGCCCTTTCCACTTTATCTAATCTATAGTTCCAATTAATATAAAAAGTACTCTAACATGAATCAATGTAAAATACTGTGGGGATACACAGCAGCTTTATTCACAATTGCCCATTTACTGGAAATAACCCAAATGTCCGTCAATAGGTAAACAGTTAAACAAATTTTGGTCTATCTGTACAATGGATACTCATCCATGAAAGGAAAAAACCACTGATACAGACAACAACATAGACAAGCCTCAAAAATATTTTCCTGAGCAAAAGAAGCCAGAGGCCGGAGAGTATGTATTGCTCAGTTCCATTTTTACAAAATTTTGGAAAACAGAAATCTATAGTGACAGAAAACAAATCAGAGATTCCCCCTAGGGCTGGGATATGGGGTGCGGGAGGATTAACTTTTGGTCATGAGGGAACTTTTGGAGGGGACAGAAATGTTATATATACTGACTGAATACACAGATGTATTCATTTTTCAAAATTCATTGAACTGTATACTAAAAATAGGCTCATTTCATTGTGTGTAAGTTTTATTGTATCGAAGCTTTTTTTGTTTGTTTGTTTAAATAAATCACTGGTAAAAAGAAGAGGGAATGAGTAAAAGAAGAGGGAGTGACTAATCGCCCAGAGGGGCTAAGGAAGATTAGACAAAGGAGGTAAATAATCTAACTGGGTTTTGAAAAATGAATAGGAGTTCATCAAGAGGGAAGGGATAGGAATGGAAAAATGGAGTGGTATTTTTGCATATATCTGTTGCCTCCACTAGACACAAACAAAGCAACAGGAAGTTGGGGACCCTGGACTACAGGCACTGTGAAAGGGCCTGACAGTGGCGAGAGGGAGTCATCTCTAAATGGAGCCCTTGGGAGAAACTCCCATTCCGTATATGCCCTCGGGTAAGCCATCCCACCTCTCTGGGCCTTGGTTCTCTCTTTTCTAAAACTGAGAGGCTGGAAAATAAACTAACAAACTGAGGGGCTGGACTATACAATCTCTAAGGTAGCATTTCCAAGTGTGTGTGCCAGGTAATACTACTGTGCCAGGAACAGCTCTATGGGCAAGCTGACAGTCATCTGGTGACCCCCAAGTGGTCATGCTGGTGTCCAGCGTGCATTCTGATTGGTCAATGGCTGTGCAATGAAGGTTGTTAACAGTGTGAGGACCATCTCTGGAGACCCCTGGGTCTGCTTTTTCCAGCCACAAACCGCCAGATCTGTTTTTCTTGGGGTACAGTGTATATACCCCAATGTCTACGAAAAATGCTGGAAAACATTAGATCCCTTTCAGAGCTAACATTCTGTGAACATGTGAGAGTAGACTTTGCATCTTCCAGAGGGAGAGCTTCCAAACCCCTGGAGAAATATGCATGGGAAGTCATGAAAAAAAACAAATTGGTTTCCTTGGGGAAGCTCAAAAAGGCAAGAAAGGTGTTTTACAGCAGAGGTAGAGAATTTGCAGAAGTAAGAAGTTAGAAGTAAGAAGAGTTGGCCTTTGGAGACACATGAATATTTTTTGCACCTGAATAATAATGATAAAAATAAGAAGTCCCTCATGCAGATCTGGCATAAGGATATGCTCAGTAAAAGATGAATGAATATATGACCTTTACTAAGCGGCCGCAGGGTACTAGGATTATACCGATAATCCTGAAGTTCCCTTGGTAGGTCTTAAGCTAGCCATTTAGGTATATCTGTTGCCTCCAGTAGACTCTGAGGGCCTCTTGAGCAAATAAAATTTGTTTTACAGCACTTTGCAAAGTGCTTTGGATATACTATCCACTCAATGCAAATTTACTGAGTTTAATTTAATTTAGAGATACCAGTTTAGAACACTCTCTGCTTTTAAAAAATTCGCACTGCATTGGACAGGGGGAGCAAGGCTAATCGACTTTAATAACTATACACATTACGTTTATTAACATTATAAATTATGTTTATTAATATGCAGATAATTATAAGAATGCTTATTAATAAACTGTAGACGCAATTCAGTCTTATCTTCATTAAATGCACTTTTCTCTTTACCTTTCAGAGCTCTCCCCTGGGACCTGAAATTGACATAATTATTTTTTTCTTCCTTGATGGGAGAGTTCTACTCTACTTTTTGAAAATCACAGTCTTCTTCCTTCTCTCTCGGTGGCTAGCTCCTTTCCAGGCTTCTGGGCTCAACTGGGTTTCAGAGGGATATCTCCAGGGCAGGGACTGACAAAAGGACTTAGGGAGGGAATTTTGCTTTTTTTTTTTTTTATGTTTATTTATTTTTGACAGGGCTGGGGAGGGGCAGAGAAAGAGGGAGACAGAGGATCTGAAGCTGGCCCAACATGGGGCTCCAACTCCCAATTGGTTAGATCATGACCTGAGCCCAAATGGGATATTTAACCGACTGAGCCACCCAGGCACCCCTGCATGTGGAAAATCTTGGTAGCCGAAGCTACCAAGAAAGCTCTGAGGCAGAATTGGAGGTGGGGTGCTTGTCCACACATAGGGGAACTGACCCTGGAGGTGCAGTTTAAGTCAAGGTGAGTTTAACACCTAGAGAGGCTCTCCGCGAAAGCTGGCAGCCCTTCAATCATCTTGCATAACAATACAGATCATCGTTAAATATTTTTTTAATGTTTATTTTTGAGAGAGAGAGAACCAGAGCCCAAGCAGGGGAGGGGCAGAGAGAGTAGATCATCTTTAATTTACTGATCAAGGTGCATCGTTGTTGGTCTTTGCTCATGAAACAGCTAATGTTTTGGGAGCTTTTTTCCCTCTGGGAAAGCCTCCTTCGCTGTTCTCAATCCAGGAGCTTCAAACGAAGACTCCAGTCTGGGTTCTAATAATGGCCCAGAGGCTCCTGTGGGCCAATCAGAGCATCGCGTTCCCAATCAGCCAATGAGAAGTAACGAGATATATTCTGGGGCTTGCTCTTCCCCCAAACTGCTGCAACACCTTGGCACAGCTAGGGGCAAGCTTGTTTCAGCAAGGAGACAAGCCACAGAATGCATTACCAGAAGCACACTTGAGAGAACTCGTTTGGTGACCTAGCCTGAGATGCTAGATAAAACTTTACAGGAAGCAAGCTCTATTTCTAGATTTATTTTTTATTAGCCAAAAAATTCCCCCTTTTTCCACAAGCCAGTTTGGGTTCAGCTTTTCCATCACTTGCAAATCAATGGGTCTTGTTATATTACCTCACTTACCCGCCTCGTAGACTGTGTATCCCATGACAGCAGAGACCTTATCTGTCTCATTGCCTATTGTATAAGCAGATATTTGCACACTCCCCGGCACATAGGTGCTCGATGAATGTTTGTTGACTTAATTCTCCTTTGCCTTTGAGCAGGGTAAAATACAAAAGGAAGAAAACTCTAATGTTGAAAATAGAATGTTAGTAAAGTGGAGGTCCTGGCAGGAACTCGGGCTCAGATGTCTTAACTGAGGAGGCTTTAACGAATAGACTATTTAATGAGAGGACAATTGGTCCTTCATGCAAGAACCAAGCAAGAGATGTTGGGGCATCTAGAGCTTGCAGCAGTGGGAATCCACTGCTGTGCTAGGGCTAAAGAAACAAGGGAATGAAATACTGTCATCTGAGCTTAGGAAGAGCGGAGCTGGGCAGAAGGAACCATCCTGGGAGAGCTGGAGCCATGGAAGGAAGCTGCCAATATTGAAACCACAGAGCCCCCGGGGGTAGGAATGGTGGAATTAATACCCGGACCTCTGTCTCTTCCCCATAACCCTGGCAAAAACTAACCAGAAATCATTCTATAAGGGAGCTGGATGACAGAATCCCTAGAGGTAGCCTCCGGGAACAAGGCAAAGAAAGGCAAGAGAATGGATCACGGGCAGTCAAGTGGAGAACAACTACCATAAGTACAAAAGAAGATTTTCTTGAGATAGTAAAGAAAACAGACCAAAGAAAAGAGGGAGGAAGTGAAATATGACAGAAACCTTCAAATCAAGTGTCAATGCCGCTGCGCTTCACTTTCATGGGTTTTTTCTCCTTGTAGTAGGTATATCTGTCTTCATTTTTTCCAGTTGAACCTAATATTACCCTCATCTTCCTGAACATTGCCTTTATGTATACAAATTTTAACTATTACGGAAATTCCCAAGCATACATAAAACTAGAGAGCATTGTATAATATACCATCATACCACCCAGCTTCAATAATTAAAAACTCATGGGCAATCTTTCTTCCTCTATAATCCCAACCGTTACCCCTACCCAGATTATTTAATGCCAACTCTCAGGCATCATACACACATGTTCAGTATGTATCACTAAGGATGAAAATTCTTTAAAACATAAGTCCAATATCCTTATCACACCTAAAAAGCTAACCTGAGTTAGCATCTAAATACCAACAAATACACAATCAAGCTTTCACAGTTCCCTGATTGTCTCATAAAAATTTTTTATACTTTGTTTTTTGAATCAGAATCCCAGTAAGATATGTCTTAGTTTGTTTGGGCTGATGTAACAAAAATACCATAAACTGGAGAGCCTAAACAACAAGCATATATCGCTCCCAGTTCTGGAGACTGGGAAGTCCATGATCAAAACACATTCCGTGTCTGGTGAGGATCCTCCTCCTGATTCACAGGTGGCCATCTTCTTTCTGTGTCCTCACGTGGAAGAAGGGGGAAAGGATTTCTCTGGGATCTCTTTTATAAGGGCACTAATCCCATTCCTGAGCACCCTATCCCCAAAGACCTAATCACTTCTTAAAGGTCCTATTCTCCAAATACCAACATATTGGGGATTGGAGTTCAACATATGAATTTTGAGGAAGCACATTCAGTTTATTTATTGCAATTGTTTAATATGTCTTATAGCTCAATCTATAGGTTTATCCTATGTTTTTTAAAATGTCTTGCAACTTTTTATTAAAGAAAAAAAGGTTAGGGGCATCTGGTGGCTCGGTTGGGTGAGCGTCCAACTTTGACTCAGGTCATGATCTCACAGTTCATGAGCTCAAGCCCCACATCAGGCTCACTGCTGTCAGCATGGAGGCTGCTTAGGATCCTCTGTCTCCCTCTCCCTCTCCCTCTGCCTCTCCCTCACCTGCATTCTCTCAAAAATCAAAAACATTAAAAAAAAAAAGAAAGAAAGAGAAGAAAAAAGACTAGTTTCTTCCCACAGGCTAGATTTTGTCCCTAGGATTTCATTTAACACATTGCTCTGAACTCTACCCTGATGCTTCAATTTAGAGTGTTGACCAGATTCAAGTTTGATATTTGGGGGTGGAGTGCGGGGGGCAGGCAAGACAATTCCACAGGTGGTGTTACATTCTTCCATCAAAAAGCCTATGCTGGGGGCGCCTGGGTGGCTCAGTCAGTTAAGCGTCCGACGTCGGCTCAGGTCATGATCTCACAGCTCATGAGTTCGAGCCCTGCGTCGGGCTCTGTGCTGACAGCTCAGAGCCTGGAGCCTGCTTCACATTCTGTGTCTCCCTCTCTCTCTGCCCCTTCCCTGCTCATACTGTGTCTCTCTCTGTCTCAAAAATAAATAAACATTAAAAAAAAAATTAAAAAAAAAAGCCTATGCTGGCTACTTGTCTTTACATGTGTGTTTGTGTTAGCCACTGATGATGATGTTGACTAGATTGATTACTAGAAACTGAAAAATGGAGATACCCTACTTCTATCATTATTCTTCATTTGAGGGCTGTAATGCATCTATAAAGAGAAGCTTTACGTCATCAATTACTGGGTTACCTTGTGGTAATATAGGAAAGATAAAATAAATGCTTGATT
Organism: Panthera uncia; assembly: GCF_023721935.1. NCBI lineage: Eukaryota > Metazoa > Chordata > Mammalia > Carnivora > Felidae > Panthera > Panthera uncia. The sequence goes on from NC_064807.1 coordinate 25,809,831, forward strand.
CTTTGGTCTTTACCAGTTTTTAAAATAATGAGTTAGCTGGGGCACCTGGGTAGCTGGGTCTCTGCTCTCAACACAGAGCCTGCTTCGGATCCTCTGTCTCCCTCTCTCTCTGCCTCTCTCTCTCGCTCGCTCGTTCTCTCTCTCTCTCTCAAAAATAAAAATACACATCAAAAAAAAAAGTAATGAGTCAGCATCCTCCAAAAGATGACCAATGGTATTTTTTCTTTAGTGTCATTATGAAATCATGGATTTTAAACATACTTGAAGTATTTTAATATCTTTCCCTTATCGATGCTCAAATTTCTCCATCTTTGGCCACTGGAAGTCTATGCAAGTTGGTTCCAAGTCCCCTCCCCATCTTTTTTACTAAGTGCAGTGTTTCATAATCGTAGTATATATCCTCATATGTATTAAGCAGTATTTTTTACTGAGGTATAATTGACATACATTATATTAGTTCCAGGTGTGAAACATGATTCAATATTTGTATATCTTGCAAAATAGTCACCAAGTAAATCTATTTAATATCCATCACTATATGTAATTATAGACTATTTTTCTCGTGATAAGTTTTAAGATTTACTCTCGTGGCAACTTTCAAACATGCAACACAATTTTATTAACTATACCCACCATACTTTACATTACATCTCCATGACTTATTTATTTTATAACTGGAAGTTTGTACCTTTCAACAGCCTTCACCCATTTTGCCCACTCCCCATTCCCTGCCTCTGGCAGCTACCAATTTGTTTTCTGCATCCATGAGCTTGTTTGTTGTTTAGTTGTTTAGATTTCACACATGAGTGAAATCATAGGATATTTGTCTTTCTCTGACTTATTTCACTTAGCATAATGTCCTCAAGGTCCATCCATGTTTTTGCAAATAGCAAGATTTCATTCTTTATGGCTGAATAACACACACACACACACAGAGAGAGAGAGAGAGAGAGAGAGAGAGAGAGAGAAAGATTTCACATCTTCTTTATCCATTCATCTGTCAGCAATGAACACTTAAGTAGTTTCCATAGTCCAAGGCCTTTTGATACAACCCTACTAGACTTGATAGCTTTCTATTGTCTGGTATTATAAGATACTCCAGCCTTATCTTTTACTTTGCTTGCCCAGACCTGGAATCAACCATTTCTCCAAAGAGTTTTGGTGCTTATTCCAACTCATTTGAAAATATCTAGAAACATGGTTTCCCTCTCTCTCTCTCTCTCTCTGGGTGGCTCAGTCCGTTAAGCTTCTGACTCTTGATTTCAGCTCAGGTCATGATTTCGTGGTTCATGAGTTCAAGCCCCAAATCGGGCTCTGTGCGGACAGCGTGGAGCCTGCTTGGGATTCTCTCTCTCCTTCTCTCTCTCTCTGCCCCTCCCCCACTCATACTTTTTCTCTCTCTCTCTCTCTCTCTCAAAATAATTTCACAGGTTGCTCTGAAATCATGATAAATTGTAAAAATGGGCATAAATCCCTCTTCTTCCTGTATGCAATATGTCTCAAAGTGTGACTTTGACACTCACATCAAAAAGTGGAATCTATTTCTCTAACCCAAAAATCTGGGCCTGGCTATGTGGCTTGCCTTGGCTAACAGACCACAGTAAAGTTGACAAAAGCAGAGATTTAAAAAGCACATGTGTGGGGCGCCTGGGTGGCTCAGTCAGTTAAGCGCCCAACTCTTGGTTTTGGCTCAAGTCATGATCTTGCAGTTCGTGGGTTCGAACAGCTCTGTGCTGTCAGTGTGGAGCCTGTTTGGGATTCTATCTTTCCTCTCTCTGACCCTCCCCCAAGTGTGCTTGTGCTCTCTCACTCTCTCTCTGTCTCTCAAAGTAAATAAAAAATAAACATTAAAAAAAAAAAAAACATGTGGCCAATGCAGGCTTGTTCACTGTACTTCTAGGAACAAGACTCAGTTAACTTCCTGGAGGATAAAAAAACCACATGGACAGAGGCACCCACCATCCTGCCTGATCCAGCTGAGCCCACAGACATGTGAATCATGCTGTCCTACACAATCCCTCCCCAAACTAGCCAACCCAAACCAGAAGACCCACCCAGGTCATTCACAGAATCATGAGAAATGAAAATGTTTCTTGTTTGAAGCCATTCAACTTTGGGATGGTTTGTTAAGCAGCAAAAGCTGACTGATACAAAAATACAAATTTTAAAGATAAAGTATATCACATGTTCACATTAATAACTTAATAACCTTGAGTTAAAATCCATATCTGCAGAGGTTTTTATGTAAGCCTTGATCTTCCACTGAGACTTCTTTCTCCTCCGAAAATTCTGATTTTAAGCAAACTGGACATGATTACTCATTTGTTTTACCTCAAGCCACACATATAAAGGTCTCAGAATAGTAGCAAAATACTGCCTCTGTCACAAGTTGGGTTTTCTAGAAGGAGACACTGAGTTAGAGTTAGGATAAAACATGAGAAAGGTCAGGGTGGGGTGGTGCAGAATTAGGCAGACTCCACCCATGTCTACCAGGACCTCTGACAATATGATTACTGAAAACAGTTGAGGATTATTTCTACAGTTCTTAGTCTTTTGGGTATATACCTCTAGGTATATGCAATCAAATTACTATATTTTAAAGATACTTGGAATAATGCCTCTGTCTCTACTTATGCCATCAACTGGATCCACTTTTAAGTTCATTTGATTATATTTTAATTTTACACCTGATTTTATGTTATGATTATGTGAAACATAAACATGGTTCCAAAATCCCAAACACGAACAAAATACATCTGAAGAAATACATTTGAATATTTTTCTGCCCCCTCCATTCTTTCTCTCCTACAGGCAACCTATTTTTTAAATGTAGTGGTTTGTCCTCCCAGTGTATTATTAATTTTAATCACTTCACGAAGTAGTTTTATTAAGTAACTTATTTTGTTTGGGAATTAGAGCAATTTTGTTAAGGCTTACATTTGTCTAGAACATCACGGTTTACACAAGTCTTCATTGATTCATGATCGCGTCACATAAGGGGCTTCCAGAGGAAAAAGTACCACGAAACCTCTTGATGGACCTAATCTCAAGTGAGGTATGATTTTAAAGATGCACATTCCCCTCCTTAAAATTAAAAAGACAGGGGCAAGTGTATCAGAGGGCCTGTTTGAAGAATAAAGGTGGGACCATAGGCTAACTAACATTTTTTTCCAACTGTTGGCCCAGGCTCCTCTACTCTTTCTTGGTTCCACTCCAACAGCTAAATTAAATGAAAAAAAATTTGTCATTTGCTTCCACAACGCAGCGCATATGATTTGGAAAATGGTTGCTAAGTGCCGTAGGGGCTAGAACAGAAGGCAACACCCAGCCCTTGACTCCAGAAGCTAGGAATCAAGCGGATTTTTAAAACCATTTCAACAACCTCAAAGCATCTTTGTTCATTGAAAACAGTCCTATTTCACCTCGAGTTGGTATTTTTCTAGGAAGCTTCACCAGACCTTAAGACTTTGAGCCCGAGTTCCAGAGTTTGGAAATTAATCAAATAGCTTCTGCTCCTTTGTTTCTCTTCAGATTAATTGTGGAAAAACTACCTTCTGACTCTAGGGTCATGCCCATGATTCTGTAAAACCAGACCCTTGCTTCTTCAACATTTCTGTGCAGGGTGCAGCTCCCTCCAGCACAGATTGTTCCTGAACAGAACCTCGGGATAACAAGCTAACATGCTATGCTATCAGAGAGACTTATGCAATATTTCCACATAGCAGCAATTTTTCTCTCTGAGGTTCTGAACTAGAATCTTGAGAGCTGATTGAAACAGTTTTGCAAAGTATCCATAAAATAAACGAACAGAAGGAATAGTTTTTTATACTTTGCATCTTATTTCTAAATTCTCGTATTTAGGAAAGAAAGTAAAGAAAAGGCAGATGACTTTAATTTTTTTCCTGTGTTGTCAACCCTTTAGAAAGTTAAGGGTGTAAAGGTCTGTGATTGTAAAACTTGCGATCTGCGGATAAGAAGGTGGTGTTTGGGTGTTTTTAAAGGTGGTCATTGCAAATATACAATTGAAATTATAAATCCAAATCTCATCATCTTGTAAACATTCACTTTCTAGCTGCTACAGTTATAAAAGAAATAGATGATAATACTAATGCTACTAATGTACTGTTACATACTTTTTGAATTTAGTGAATACTTAGACCAGGGGTCAGCAAATTATGGTCTGTAGGCTGACTCCAGCCCACTGTCTGGATTTAGGATCTTAAAAACTCCTATCCTCATTTCTGGATTTAAGATCTTAAAAAATCGTATCCTCATTTCTATTTCAGTTTCTTCCTAATCTTCTCATTTATTTCTTCTTTTGACAATTGAAAGAGCTTGACTTTCTGGCCAGCTAACTTTGATGCATGGGCCCAGAGTGACCTTTAGTTCCTGCCTAAGAACGGTTTTACATTTTGAAGCGGTCAGAGGATAAAATCAAAGGAAAAGTAATATTTCATGGCACATGAAAATTACATATGCAATTTAAATTTCAGCATCCATCAATAAAGGTTAATTGTCACCTTGCCACGACCATTCATTTACGTATTGTCTGAGTCTGCCTGTGTGCTACCGCAGCTGAATTGAAATGGTGTAACAACCCATGTAGTTCATAAGGCTTAAGATATTTTCTATTTGGCTTTTTATAGAAAAAGTTTGCTGACCTGTACCAGGCAGACCAGGGGTGAAGGTGCACCGATAAGTCATAAAAGACAAGATTCCTTGCCTCATGGAACTTACTGCCAAGATACTATCTCATTTAAATCTCACAGGAGTGCCTAGGTGGTTCTGTCGGTTGAGGCTCTGACTCTTGATTTTGGCTCAGGTCATGATCCTCAGAGCCCCGAATTGGGCTCCGCCCTAAGCATAGAGCCTGCTTACGATTGTCTCTCTCTCTCCCTCTGCCCCTCTCCCTGACTTGCACACACTCTTTCTCTCTAACATAAAAAATTAAATTAAAAAAAATAAATCTCACAAATTTAGGAGAGGAGGTTTGTTGCTATTCTGTCCACAAGGCAACTGATGTGCAGAGAGGCTAAGAATCTTGTCAAAGCCCACACAGATCCCCGACGGAAGTGGGTTCTGCAGCTCGCCCTACACCCCACGACGTGCCTGCTCATCCAAGTGAGCTGGCTATTAAGTTACACTCTTTAAATTTTAAAGAAGAAAGAGTTACACTCTTTAGATTTTAAAGAATTTTTTAAAGAAGAAAAAAACTGACTATGAAGACATAGTAATGAAGATGCTATTTTATCAATAGACCTGTTTTTGGACAGTTCTAGATTTACAAAATGTTGACCAAATAGTATAGACAGTATCAAAATACTGCCCCCACCTCTGCACAAAGTTGCCCCATTTTTAAAAATGTTTATTTATTTTGAGAGAGAGAGAGCGTGAGCAGAGGAGGTGCAGAGAGAGAGAAAGAGGGAGAGAGAGGATCCCAAGCAGGCTCCATGCTGTCAGTTCAGAGTCTGACGTGGGGCTCAAACTCACAAACCATGAGATTGTAACCTGAGCCAAAATCAAGAGTCGGACACTCAACCAACTGAGTCAGATTTGCCCCATTTACAAGTGTGTTACATTTGTTACAATTAATGAGCCAATATTGGCTCATTATTGATGTATTATTAACTATAGTCTACACTTCATTCACATATCCTTAGTTTTTCCCTTATGTCCATGTTTCATCCCAGGATCCCATCCAGGATACCACATGACACCCAGTTGTCATGCCTCCTCTGGGTTCTCTTGGTTGTGACAGTTTCTCAGACTTGCCTTGTTTTTGATGACCTTGGCCATTTTGAGGAATACTGGTGAAGTTTTTATAAAATGTCTCTCAGTTCAAATTTGGTATTTTTATCATGATAACTAGGATTATGGGTTTGGGGGGAGGAAACCACATAAGTGTCATTTCCATCACATCAAAGGTATAGACTATCAATGTGATTTCGAACTGTTGACGTTGACCTTCATCACGTGGCTGAAGTAGTATTTGCCAGGATTCTCCACAGCAAAGTTATTCCCTTCCTCCCTTTCCATACCATACTGTTTGGAGGGAAGTCACTGCACCGTCCACACTTACAAGATGGGGAGTCATGCTCTCCTCCTTTTAGGGCACAGTACCTACATAAACTATTTAGAATTCTTCACAGGAGATTTGCCTCTTCTCCCCTGGTTATGAATTTACTCAATCACTTATTTATATCACTATGGACTCTTGGATATTTATTTTATCTTTTAATTGTTTCAAATGTTTATTTTTGAGAGAGAGACAGACAGACAGACAGACAGAGTGTGAGCAGGGGAGGGGCAGAGAGAGAGGGAGACACAGAATCTGAAGCAGGCTCCAGGCTCCAAGCTGTCAGCACAGAGCCCGACGTGGGGCTTGAACCCATGGACTGTGATATCATGACCTGAGCCAAAGTCAGCCACTTAACCAACTGAGCCACTCAGGCGCCCCTCTTGGATATTTATTTTAAATTTTGGGTCATAATCCAATACTACTTTATTTTCTTACTCAAATTTTTCCAACTTTAGCCATTTAGAGCTCTTCCAGCTGACTCCTGTGTGCCTTGAAAACACTCCCATAGGGGTTCCTGGGTGGCTCAGCTGGCTTAGGGTGCGACTCTTAATTTTGGCTCAGGTCATGATTCCAGGGTTGTGGGATCGAGCCCCCACCAGCCTCTGCACTAAGCATGGAGCCTCTTTCTCCCTCCCCACCCGCACTTGTGTGCTCTCTCTCTGTCTCTCTAAAATAAATAAAATGATATAAATAAATAAATAATTTAAAAAATAGAAAATAAAAAAAATAAAGCACTCCCATAAATGTTTTTTGCTGTCATTTTGAACACTTCCTTACTTTCTTGCACTACAAAATGTTCCAGGCTCATCTTGTATATTTCCTGTCCCAGTTACAGAATCAGCCATTGCTTCAGGATCCCTGGTTTCTTCTACTGGATAATGGTATTAGAAACCAACATCTGGACAATGGATATACCTGTTGCTACCAGGGTGTTGTTTCTCTTAGGCTCTCTAAGCTGTCAGGGGAAACACATGTGTGTGTACTAATCTGTGTATAGTAAGCCAAAAACGCGCTGCCCCCTCCCTCTCCAAAATCCCTGGAGCCTGTGAATGTAAATCATTTGGAAAAATTGTCTTTGCAATTGTGTTTAAGACTCTTGAGATGAGGAGATAATCTTGGATCATCTGGGTGGGCCCTACATGCCACCAAATGCCTCCTTATAAAAGAGACACAAAGAGGAGGAAGTGAAAAGACACCACAGAGGCAGAGATCAGAGTGATGCAGAAATACACCAGGGGATGCCCAAAGCCACCAGAATCTGGAAGAGGCAAGGAATGGACTCTCCCCTAGACTCCTGAGAAAGGGTACAGCCCTGCTGACACATTGACTTTGGACCTCTAGCCTCCTGAACTGTGAAAGAATAGATTTGACCTGTTTCAAGCCATTCAGTTATGGTAATTTGTTACAGCAGCTACAGCAAACTAAAACACCTTGTATATGCACATACATAAATATCTCTCTGTATGATCACCTGTATCTATTTCATGTTAAACCTGAGTTCTTCCTGATGTCGCCAACTCTAAATTGTTACCATATGGGCCATTCTAACCTCCTATCCTGTCAGCTCCTACTTCAATAGTGGGAAACCTGGCTCCCACATCTGTCTTCAATTTACTTAACTGTTCAAGTCCAGTATACATGTATGGTATCAGCCTTCCTATCCCATTAAAGGAAACAATGTTATCAAATGGAGTAAAGTATTACTGCGGTTCATTTTGCCCTTAGTCTCACAGACTCCATTCATTGCCAGAGTTATTGAGGTCAGCACGTTTTTCTTTGTCCCTTCAGTGAGGTTGTTTCATACATTTGTCGTGCAGTTGGAGTCTCCTGTCGAGAGTCTGCATGTTTTCCTGGTACCCCCTGACCTCCCAAATACATCTTTAAGTTTCTATACGTTACAATTCACTCTTTGCGTTGCAAGGATCTGTGTGTACTTTTTGACCAATACATGATGTCATGCACACACCACAAATAGGTAAATATCTGGTAGTGTGATTGCTGAATCATGGGATGGCATGATATTTAGTTAAGGTAGCAAGGATATTTATGGATACTCTTATTCTAGAAAGCACGAATATTTCAGTGATAGCCTTACTCCTTTAGGTAAGAGAATCCACTATGTTTCAGCATCTGATTGCTTTCTCTGTGTCTTTTTTATTCTCCGGGTCATTTGATTGCCGTGGCAATAAAATCTCATGCATTTGGAAAAATCTATCACAAATAAGAAAAACTCTGAATTAGATAACTTTTAGAAATAGTTTTACTACCTTCATACATGTAGAGTCAGGAAATTAATGGCCAAGTTTGCACTGACTAGTAAAGTTCTCATTTACTAATAAAAGAATGCTTTTCACTAACAGATAAGAATGATCAAAGGTAGGGGCGCCTGGGTGGCGCAGTCGGTTAAGCGTCCGACTTCAGCCAGGTCACGATCTCGCGGTCCGTGAGTTCGAGCCCCGCGTCAGGCTCTGGGCTGATGGCTCGGAGCCTGGAGCCTGTTTCCGATTCTGTGTCTCCCTCTCTCTCTGCCCCTCCCCCGTTCATGCTCTGTCTCTCTCTGTCCCAAAAATAAATAAAAAACGTTGAAAAAAAAAAATTTAATAAAAAAAATAAAAATAAAAAAAAAAAAAAAAAAAAAATAAAAAAAAAAAGAATGATCAAAGGTAGCACAATATGTAACTGGATTTGAAAACTGTATGAAAGCAATTTGTTTATTAATATATGCCTGACATTCTTTATACTTTTATTAGGATTCTAAGCTTGCCCCTTCTCTCCCCTACCAACAATAAGGTAACCTGTGTGCCTGTGCTCTGCTTCCATTATTTCCCTTATGCATGGCTAATGCTATATATCTCCCCCTAATCCCCTTGAAGCAGGGACTATACTCTTTTCAGTGCTAATTTGTAGCCCAAAGTCTGACATATATTGGCCACTAAGTCAGTGGTCATTAAAAGAGGGATGGGGGCACCTGGGTGGTTCAGTCAGTTAAGCGTCCAACTTCAGCTCAGGTCATGATCTCACAGTTTGTGAGTTCGAGCCCCACGTCGGGCTCTCTGCTGTCAGCACAGAGCCTGCCTCAGATCCTATGTCTCCCTCTCCCTCCCTCCCTCTCTCTTTCTCTCTCTCTCAAAAATAAACATGTTAAAAGAAGAGGAGGGATGGATTATCTTGAAACTAGAAAGAACTTTGGTTGTGAGTTAGAGCATCTTTTAGACAAATAACCATCCTCCCAGACCTTGTCTGGACTATCACATATTCTAAATCAGTGGACTCTTAATTAATAAGGTAACTGTTGAAGAATCTGTGCCTCCATACCCAGCACCTTTTACATTTTACTTCTGTTCAGTGTTTATTGTCTGTTACGAACTCAGCAATGTACAGTCAACCACAGCCCGGACGACTTGTCCCCCAACCACAAACCACGAGGTCAGGGCTGTGTCTGTGGTAATTAACGGCCATCAGATGCCTGGACTAATGACATCCTACAGACACAGAGATCCCACAACCTTGGGAAACGATCTGAGTCAAAATCAAGGGTTGAACGCTCAAATGACTGAGTCACCCATGCACCCCAACATGGGTGAACCTTGAGGGTATTATGCTAAGTGAAACAAGCCAGAAAAAGAGGGACAATTTGATACCATTTGATATCATTTATATGGAAACTGGAAAAAAAAAACAACACCCAAGATCATAGATACAGAGGACAGACTGGTGGTTGCCAATGGGATGGGGTGGGGGGAAATGTGTGGAAGGCATCAAAAGGTACAAACTTGCAGTTATAAAATAAATAAGTCAAGGTAATGTAATGTACAGTATGGCAACTATAGTTAATAATACTGTAGTCCATATTTTAAAGTTTCTAAGAGAGTAAATCTTAAAAATTCTCAAAAGACGGGGCGCCTGGATGGCGCAGTCGGTTAAGCGTCCGACTTCAGCCAGGTCACGATCTCGCGGTCGGTGAGTTCGAGCCCCGCGTCAGGCTCTGGGCTGATGGCTGGGAGCCTGGAGCCTGTTTCCGATTCTGTGTCTCCCTCTCTGTCTGCCCCTCCCCCGTTCATGCTCTGTCTCTCTCTGTCCCAAAAATAAATAAAAAACGTTGAAAAAAAATTAAAAAAAAAAAATTCTCAAAAGAAAAATGATTATACGTGTACAGTGACAGGTGTTAACTCGAATTATATTAATCACTTAAAATATATACAAATATCAAATCATTATGTTGTACACTTGAAACTAACATAATGTTGTGTCTCAATTATATCTCAATAAAGACTTTTTAATAAAATTACAAGCAAAGACAGTAAAGCTAATAATAGCTTTCACATGCACACTTTTAAAATATCAAAGTTAGCTTATACCTTACAGAAAGTTGCCAAGATTCATTTTCTTTTGGTAATGGTACTTTTTTAATGTTTATTTATTTTTAAAGAGAGAGAGAGAGAGAGACGGAGCATGAGCAGGGGAGGGACAGAGAGAAAGGGAGACACAGAATCTGAAGCAGGCTCCAGGTTCTGAGCTATCAGCACAGAGTCTGACGCAAGACTCAAACACACAAACCACAAGATCATGACATGAGCCAAAGTCAGAGGCTTAACCAACTAAGCCACCCAGGCACCCTGGTAATAGTATTTTTAAAAATTAGATGCAGTAGAATTATTTCATACAGGGAAGTTAGATTCTTTTCTTAATGTTTATTTATTTTTAGAGAGAGAAAATGCATGAGCCAGAGAGGGGCAGAAAGAGAGAGAGAGAGAGAGAGAGAGAGAAGTCTAAGCAGGCTCCATATTGTCAGCACAGAGTCCGATGCAGAGCTCAATCCCATGAACCATGAGATTATGACCTGAGTCAAAATCAAGAGTTAGACGCTTAAGGGGCGCCTGAGTGGCTCAGTCGGTTAAGCGTCCGACTTCAACTCAGGTCACGATCTCGCAGTCCGTGAGTTCGAGCCCCGCGTCGGGCTCTGGGCTGATGGCTCAGAGCCTGGAGCCTGCTTCCGATTCTGTGTCTCCCTCTCTCTCTGCCCCTCCCCCGTTCATGCTCTGTCTCTCTCTGTCTCAAAAATAAATAAACGTTAAAAAAAAAAAAAAAAAAAGAGACGCTTAACCCACTGAGCCACCGAGGCACCCTGGAAGTTAGGTTCTAATCCAAAAGACAAAAATTGTCAAAATTCTCTTTAAAAGCCCTTAAGACACAGAAAAAATATAGTACGTATATATATTTATAATCAGTTTTCGTTTTTGTCAAGTACATGTAGTTGAATTCATACAATTTAAAATCATGAGCTATGCTAGACCTCCACTATATAGCATTGGAAAAATAAAAATGCTAAAAATGTATTTCATTAATATCTATTCATCATTTATTCTGGTTTTGTTCAATTAGCAGATAGCTGTTACTCATTTGGTAAGTAAATCTAGCATCTACAACAAAGAAGAAAAGGTCCTCTTGGGTAGAAAAAACATTCCTCCATTCCCTGAAATTAAGATGGCATGCATTGGGCATGACTCTAGAAGACCTCAAGGGATCTTAGTTAGCGGTAATATTGTACACGTATACATGCTTTCACATAGCAGAGGGGGAAGACATAAGCTATGAAATGATCAGTGAACATTTGGAACCTGTTTTGTTGGCAGTGAAATCCTGCCATAATGATCACATCTCTCATAAAAAGATGCAATATGCATTTCTTTCATGACTTAATAACCTTACCTAAGTCAAGAGTGGAATTTTTTTTTAATTTTTTAATGTTTATTTATTTTTGAGAGAGAGAAAGAGTGAGAGTGGGGGAGGGGCAGAGAGTGAGGGAGACACAGAATCTGAAACAGGCTCCAGGCCCCGAGCTGTCAGCACAGAGCCTGACCTGGGGCTTGAACCCACAGACCGTGAGGTCATGACCTGAACCGAAGTCGGACGCTTAACTGACTGAGCCACCCAGGCGCCCCTAGAGTGAAATTTTATTCTGCCTTTAGGATTTCGTGCTGTCCACCCATGAGCTTTTGGAAATGTTATTCAGCCTGCAATTGTTACTGAACAGCTGCACCTATTAGACCACAGTCTAGAACCTGGGTAGAGAGATCTGAATTTGAATGGTTAGTAAAACCAGCTTTAATCAGCCTTAGAGTACATGCAGACTTCTGAGACACTGAGTCCACCGAAAGGAGGAATGGGCATTCTTCTGCTACAACAATGTTAGCTTCAACTTTTTTATAATACTCTCACAGTCTTTCTAAAATTCCCCTGATTACTTTCAAGACTGTTGGTTTTGTCTTGTTCCCCCCATCCCAGCACGGGTCTTAAAATAGCTATTCATGTTGGTAGTACTTGAAGTCTTTGAGCACTGGAAACATCTGTACATTTTTTTTTTTAATTTCGGTCTTTCCATCCCCAAAACTAAAAGTAGAAATGATTTCACCCCGGTTCTACAGTAAATGCTTTATTGTAGTTATTAGCTTTTGCATTTCTGGGACAATTATGAGTCACTCAGAAACATACATACTCTCTTGGTATTGACTGTTTTCACATTTAATAATTTCCAAACCAATTTTTAGAACCTATCACCAATTCATGTGCTAAAATTATTTGTGCATATATCTTATCTCTTTGGTGTTAGATTATAAGCAAACTGAGAGGTAGGGTCCTATACTATGCCTTACAATAAATGTATGAATGTTCTTTTCTTTCTATAAAAACTTACATTCTAGAATATTCTTTGACAACATTTGGGAGCCACCCTTATAAAATTGAGAGCAACCAATGCAAAAATGTAAGTTTTACAGTTTTTTGAAACAAATATTATACATTACTTGGAAACAAGTATTAATTGATTAATTTTTTTGCAAGTATTACTTTAGGAGAGAGATTTAAGTCAATGTCTGAATTTACTCAAGATTTGAAATATCCAGTAGATATACATATTGATTACATTTATATATGGAGAAAAAAATTCAGAAATGCCAATTTTAGCATTATCTGCAGAGTAATATTTTATCAGGTATAGTGTTAGGGTCGGCTAAATTGCTGTAACAGAGAAACCAAGAAATGCAATGGCTCAAACACAAGAGAACTAGACTTCTTACTTGGGTAACACTCCTGATCGGCGGAGTCCAGCGTCTGCTCTCCAGGAGGTGACTCAGGAACCAGACTCCTTGCATCTTGTGGCTCTAGTTTAGGGTCTTGTCTGAAACCACATGATGGAACAGGAAAAAGGGGACAGAAGGCATGCACTTATTTCTTTAAAGTCACTTCCACCCATAAGCCATCATCTAAATTCAGCCACATAATCACATCTCACTGAGAAGAGGGCTGGGAAATGGAGTCTAACTGTGCCATTAGGAAGGGGAAACACATTATCTGTGAGCCATTAACAGTGAGCCATTCCTGCCACATATGGTCAGACAACCACGGGTGATTACTGCTATTTGGGAAGTTATTTTCTAGGTTTGTGGAGTTGTTTGGGTTATGATTTAGGCTAGTCTTTCTTTTTGAAAGATTTTAGTCTGGAGGAGTAGTTTGCCTCCAGTCTTAGTGAACTGTGGGTGTGTATCATAGAGAGGCACTTAGATATAAAACCAGAGCTGACAAGTTGACCTGTCTTCAGTGACGGGAGCTGCTGCCACCTGGAGGAAGAGAGAAAACCCCGTTCATGGGAAGCTCAGAACGCCCACGTGAATGCCTTCTCTCTTGCTTCTTAAAGTCTCATCTGCAGGTGTAATGGCACGTTGGCTCAAAGTCTTTTCCTTCCTAATCTCTACCCAAGCAACTGTGTTTTTCACCCTCAGAAAAAATAGATACACATCACAGCAAAACAAAGATGAGTCAAATCAAGCTGTGGGGGAAAGCTCTGAGTGCCAGTAGCAAGGCTTTGCTGTGGGGTTTTGAAATCTTTGCATTAAGACCTGGATCTCTTGGGACCCCTGGGTGGCTCAGTCAGTTAAGCATATGACTTTGGCTCAGGTCATGATCTCGTGTTTTGTGGGTTCAAGCCCCGTGTGGGGCTCTTGTGCTGACAGCTCAGAGCCTGGAGCCTGCTTCGGATTCTGTCTCCCTCTCTCTGCCCCTCCCCCACGTGTGTGTGTGTGTGTGTGTGTGTGTGTGTGTGTATGCACGCGTGTGCATGCGCTCTCTCTCATTCTCTCTCTCAATAAATGAATAAACATTAAAAAAAAAAGACGTGGCTCTTTTGCAATCTAATTGGTTAAATTTGTTTTCTCTCTTCAAGTGTATATGAAATAGGAAGAAACAACTTCTACGGATTAAGAATTCCCAGAGTCAGAGATCTTTAAGTGGACAAGGATCAACTCTGATGTGCAAGCTGTTATACGCTGTCTGGGCATCCATCTGAATGTTCAGGCATCTGCCATAGTCACAAACATTTTTTTTTATTTTTTACTTTTTAATGTTAATTTTTGAGAGAGAGAGAGGGAGAAAGTGAGCAGGGGAGGGGCAGAGAGAGGGAGACACAGAATCCGAAGCAAGCTCCAGGCTCTGAGCTGTCAGCACAGACTTCAACACGGGGCTTGAACACACAAACCGCATGATCATGACCTAAGCCGAAGTCACACGCTTAACCGACTGAGCCACCCAGGTGCCCCCATCATCAAACATGTTTAATATCACCTTGCACAGATCTCTGTCCAAGAATCATTCTGTCAGACTTAGGGATAAGGACTCAGACCTCACAGGAGGGCCTCCTTAAAGTCAGATTTTGATAGGATGCTTCTACTTTGTGAGTAAAGGTTTTTCCCCATTTGGGTAAAGGGTCTGTTCCTCCAAAGCTGGCATCACTATGCCACCTCTGGTAAAAGACATGTGCTTCCCTTGAAAGCTATCTCTGAACAAGAGAGGATGGCCCACTTCCATAGGGAATTAGCAAATAAAATTACAAAGTCCCAAATTCAATGATGCTTCTATTTTGATTGATTTCTAGACACTACAATAGACACACTTCTATTTTGATTGATTTCTAGGTACTTAAATCTAAAATAAGAAGTGTCAAAGATTTCCAGGGGTGGGGCGGGGGGAGAAAGTAAAAGAAAAGAAGTAAAACCTTTAATGCTATATGAGCTATGCTCTATGTTCTTTGAGAAAAACTTTCCAGGATGGAAGAAATAAGTGTGAAGTTCATGGAACTGCCAAGCAGTATGATATACTCTATAACTTGCACAAATACTTTAAAATACATTAAAGAGATCAGTCTTTAGGGAACTAAATCTTATAATGGTTTTCTACCTGGAGAAGATCCTTTTTCTATTCCAAGTAAAAATCAATTACTCAACTGAGTTATGAGACCATTACTTAAAGGTAAGTATCTTTAGCAAATGAAAATATAACTTTGGTTTATTATTCTTCAGGGTCCTTGCATCTGAGTTACAAGATTAGGACCTAAGAAATGCACATTGGCACTGTTGGCATTGGGCCGACAATTAGCAATTGTAAGAAATCTTTAAGGAACGCTTCTGTACTAAGATGTTTTACTAAGATTTAGAGGGTTTTAGTACTGGACCATAGAATTGATTTGAAGAATTCTGGTTTAAGCATTAGCTAAGTTCACTTAATGCTTCTAATACTAAAAAATCCTTAAACAAATTAACTTTATTTTATGAATTGGATATGAAAGAACAGCTGAGTGTCTTCTCTCTGATTTATATCACAGTGAAAAAATTAAGTGCAAACATGACATTGTCATTTGTGCCAAATCTGAATTTGTTTCTTGGAAGAAAGGTTAATTAACTGTAACCTCCTAAATTTGTTATCCTTATTCCTTACACCATCAATTGATAATATATACAAGGAAATGGATTGCATTAAACTGAATTTTTAAAACAATTGTTACATAATTGGCTTGTAAATTTCTAACATTACTGAAGACTTGCAGGCATTCTCTAATCACACTATCCTGGGAGGTTTTCTTTTTCTGATGCCTTCTTAATAGTAACAGGGATTTAATGATTTAATGTCAACTTAGATTATACAGTCTAACTGACTTTGAGACCTTGGAATATCGGTAAATTGAGGTAATTAATGAAGAATCTTATGTCACCAGGAAATTTTCTAAAGAAGTTCACATTTTGAAGGGTAGAGAAGATAAATTATGTGTTGTGTGTGTTTGAATAAAAATTTTATTATTTTTGGATATTGACCAGGATATTGACATTGATACAGTCAAGATACTGGACAGTTCTATCACCATGCAGCATTGTTTGGTCAACTCCCCCCCACCAAACCCCACTCTGTCCTTAGCCCCAAGCAACCACTACTCTGTTCTCCCTTTCCGTAATTTTTTCATTTCAAGGATGTTACACCAGTGGAGTCATTACAGCACGTAACCTTTTTAGATTGGCTTTTTTCATACAGGTCAATTCTCTGACGGGTCATCCAAGTTAATATGTATATCAATATTTCATTCCTTTTTATTGCTGAGCAGTAGCCTGTGGTGTAGACATACCACAGTCTGTTGAACCATTCACCTGCTTCAAGGTGAAGGGCATACAAGTTATGCTGTGAACACAAAATTTCATCTCTATGGAACAAATGCCCAAGAGTGCAAATGCTAAGTTGTAGGCAAGTTGCATGTTGCATTTTAAGAAACTTCCAGCTTCCCAGAGCAGCTGTACCATATTACATTCCCACCAGTAATATATGAATGATTCAGCTTCTCTGCATCCTCAACAGCGTTTGGTGTTGTCACCATCTTTTATGTTAGCCATTCTCATAGGTGTGTGGTGATATCTCCTCCTGGTTTTAATTTTCATTTCCCTGATGAGCCATGATGTTGAACATCCCTTCAAGTATTTATTTGCCATCTATGTGTCTTCTTCAGTGCCGTGTCTCTTGATGGCTTTTGCCATATTTTATTTGGACTGTTTGTTCTTTGTTCTTTTACTGTCGAGTTTTGAGAGTTGTTTATATATTCTTTTTTTTAAATTTTTTTTTAACGTGTATTTATTTTTGAGACAGAGACAGAGCATGAACGGGGGAGGGGCAGAGAGAGAGGGAGACACAGAATCGGAAGTAGGCTCCAGGCTCTGAGCCATCAGCCCAGAGCCTGACACGGGGCTCGAACTCACGGACCGTGAGATCATGACCTGAGCTGAAGTCGGACGCTCAACCGACTGAGCCACCCAGGTACCCCTGTTTATATATTCTTAATACTGTTCTTTTGTCAGGTATGTGGCTCACAAGTGTTTTCTCCCAGTGTGTAGCTTGCTTTTTCATCCTCTTATCAGAGATTTCCACAGAGCAAAAGGTTTTAATTTTGGTCAAGTGCAGTTTATGGATTTTTCCTTCTTTCGATCATGCTTTTGGTGTTGTCTGAGAACTCTTGGCCTAGCCACAGATCCCAAAGATTTTCTGCCATGCTTTTTTCTAAAAGCCTTATACTTTTACATTTTATATTTAAGTCTGTAACCCACCTAAGTTCATTTTTGTATAAGGCGTGACTGAATCAAGGTTCATTTTTTTTTTGCCAGCGGGTTTCCGGTTGCTCTGGAACCATGTATCAAAAAAGGCTACTCTTCCTCCACTGAATTGCTTTGCACTTTTGTCAAAGATCAGTTGAGGGTCCATTTTTGTGGGTCTATTACTGAGTCCTCTGTTCTTTTCCACTGGTCTATGTGTTTATTCCTTCCCGAGATCACAGTCTTTATTACTGTACCGATAAAATAAGTCGTGAAACCAAGTAGATTGGTCCCCCCATTTTATTCCTTTTTTTTTTTCAAAAATTTTTTAGCTGGTCTAGTTCCTTTACCTTTCCATATACACTTTAGGATGATTTGTCTATATCCACAATTTTTGCTGGGCTCTTGATTGAAATTGTATTAAACCTACATATCTATTTGCGAAGAATGAGCACATTTACTACATTGACTCTTCCAACCCGTGGACAAAGTATGTCTCTCAATTTATTAAGATCTTCTTTGATTTCTGTCATTAGTATTACATTGTTTTCAGCATACAAGTCCTATACATTTTTGTGGGATTGACACCTACATATTTCTCCCTTTTTTGAGCAATCGTAAATAATACCACATTTTAAATTTTGCTGCCTACATGTTTACTGCTAGGCTATAGAAATACAATTGATTTTTGTCTGTTTATCTTATATCCTGTGACCTTGCTGAACTTAAGTTTTAGGAGCATTTTTATATATCCTTTAGGATTTTCTATGTAGACAATCATGTCATCTGCAGATAAGGACAGTTTTATTTATTACTCTTCATGCTTGATAAATCGTAGCTCTGGGCATAATGTTAACTCGGAGATGCAATGTGGCCACTGTTTTTAGGAATGTCTCTGTATTCTTAAATCATAAATACTTGTCAGATTTCTTTACCAACACAGAAGAGGACCATTGGAAGCTTGACTCTGCTGACACATGACTTGAGAATCTGTCTTAATTTAGGATAAGATTGGTAATTTAGAGAGACATTCATTGGATACCTACATGCATTTTATTCAATAATAAGTTTTCTATTTAGATTTTATGATATCTTTTAAATGCCATTGTAGAAAATAAAATAAATATGAAGCCATTGCTCCAAAATATTAGTCTGTACATTCCTCCTTCCAGATAATCAAATTTTTACTGATCCGTATGAAAGGAGAAAAATAACAAGGTGGTGAGCTTTACATAACACCAGTTTATCCAATTTTGAAGGATAATCGTTTATGAAGTTATGTCCCGATTTTTTGGCTGAAGTATACCCTTTTATACTTATAGTATGAGTTTGCTGGTGATGACCTCTCATTTAATGTTTTTTTTTCTTGAAAATGCCTTTACTCCTACATCATTTCTAAAGGGCATTTTCACTATTTATCGATTTTACCAAGTAGCTATAGCATCTAATTTCTTCAGCAAATTGAAGGTGCCATTTCATTGTCTTCTAGCTTCCATTTTGTCTATGGAAAAGTAAACTTATTTTAGTTGCTCATTTTTAAGACGATCTGCCTTTTTTTCTGGCTGCTTTGAAGATTTTTCTCCTTTTCTTGGGTTTTTGCAATTTTACTCCAAAGCGCCTAAGTGTGCTTTCTTTTTCCAATCCTGCTTAGGGTTTGTAGTGATTCTTGAGTTGGTTGGCTGATTATATGATTATATATCTGTGATTACTACATGATTTATATTTCCTCTGTTTGCTCTCTGTTCCTTTTTCCTCTCTATCTTGACCTCTTTTGTGTTGATTGATTTTTTTTAATTTGACTTTTAATCTCTATTCACTAAGAAGTTACATATTTTACTCTTCTTTTGTGGTTGCCTTAGATATTATAACATGCAGGGTTTTCTAAAAAATATTTTTATAACGTGCAGTTTTTAGCTTGCCAAAGTTTAATATTAGTGGCACTTTTACCCATTCCCAGTACAATTGGAGGTTTCTGGAACAGCACAAATCCATATACTTCCCTCCCAAATTATACACCATTGTGGTCTTATATTCAACCCTACAAATATTTGAAACTAAGACATTATTAATTTTGTTGCATATCATAAAAACACATTTAGATTTACTAATACCATGATTTTTATTATTCCTCATTCCTTTCTGCATCTCTGATCTTCTACACACATTAAAATAAAATAAAATAAAATAAAATAAAATAAAAAGAAAGGTCCTAAAGCTGCGGTGACCAGAGAATTAGAAAGCAGGAGGCTAAGACTCTCCAGGAGCCAAAGCACCGGTCTCCTGGCTCAAGCCTCTTTTATTTTTGCAAATTGTCTGATAACAGCAAGCACATACAACATAGTATTTGGCATCTGGACAGGTCATGTACCTGCGGTGTATTCCATACTGGGTCAAGAGTACATCTGGCGCCAGACAAAATATTCTTATCCCCAGGCCTGGTGCCCATATGATGTCCTTCTGGAGAGAACGAGCAGTCCCAGCGGCCTTCCGTCCTGGGAATAAAACTGCTTTCAATTTCGTGCTGCTCCGTCCCTTTCCTCAGGACATTCCTACAGTGCCTCCGGCTTCTTTCTCTCCAACACAATTCAAACACAAAAAACCACAAGCTAATTAAAAAAATAACGCCCCAGGAAGATAGTTCTAAGTTCCTCTTCTCAAACGTATCTATATCACGCAACTAACTGCATATAGCCACTTAGCTTTGGTTTGAATTTGTAAACTGTAGGAATCTCACTCTGTCACTACATCCTAATCCAGATCATTCTTTTCAAAATTCAGATCCTTTGCCTCCAATATTAAAGTCCTTTCATTATTGAGCCACAAAGTTCATCCGAGTTTTACTTTATGGAGGCATAGACAATATATCTGTCTCTAATTCCCTGTGATAGTTCTCCAAATAGATGAATATGGCTACCTCCTTTTTCCTTCTACCTATCGCAGGTTCTTTGTAACAATGTTTTACATGATCTTCACCATCTTTTTATATTATTTATGAAAACAGCTTTCTTTGGATTTGACCCAGCCTGTCAAATTATTTTTGGATTCTGCTGCCGCTGTTCATCATTTTGGTATGTTCGTCAATTTTGTATCATTGGGAAATGATCCTAAAGCATGTTTTTTCTGTTTTCATTTTGTTCACTGAGAAACGTACTGAAAAACAAAATATTGAATAGAGCACTTTTGATGACAGTGCTTCAAAGCAGGCACTGCAGAACCTTCTCTAAGTTGACCTTGATCCACTGGTCAGCATGCTGAAGGTCTGAGCATTTAAACGTTAATGACAAATATAAATCAATGATAGCAATAACAAGTATAAATCAATAGCCAGCTCACATTTCTCCAATTTGTTTACAAAGTTAGCACGAGAGGCTTTGTTAGAACATTTTGCTGAAATTCAGACATGCTAGATCCACTTATCAGACTAGACATAACAATCTCAGTGTGCTAGTAAATCTCACTTCCATTTGTTTACAGGGAAGAGAGTCAACTGTAAAATGCAAGTCTACAGATTTAGGTTATTTTAGTGCAACAATCCAGTCCCTCGTCCGTCTATAGGCACTGAAACTGCTGGGCATTACTTTACTAAGAAGATGCCACGTTGGAATGTACTGGATCTTTGAAATCTTGGAGAATCCCCAGTGGTCCCAAAAGCATATGTAATAAGTAGGTGATACTGTTCAGAGACTTCAGGGGCCATTGTAAAGAATGGCAAGCTAGACAAAAGTCTCCTGGCCTACAAAAAGTTAAAAAAGAGGTCCAACTAAAGCTCAGAGGGTGCTGGTCTCAGCATCGAGGTGAAGAAGATCTCTGGGACATTTGATTCATAGCAGCACCCAAAATCTGAGGTTCTTCTTAGTGAAATGGAATCATGGCTATGGACTCCTTTCCTAGGGGATCAGTTGGTTGAGCGTTCGACTCCGGCTCAGGTCATGAACTCACGGTTGGTGGGTTCAAGCCCCGTGTCGGGCTCTGTGCTGACAGCTCAGAGCCTGGAGCCTGCTTCAGATACTGTGTCTCCCTCTCTCTCTGCCCCTCCCCCACTCATGCTCTGTATCTCTCTCTCTCAAGGGTAAATAAACATTTAAAAATCAGTCAGGGAAATATTTTTGATAGTCTAATTTGTCACACATACTAAAATTTACAGTGCATGCTAGAAAGAGGAATTATTAGATGAATCACTGAAAATGAAACAGTGATTTTGCCAGGAATGATTTCAATGTTCTTAGACATGTATATTTGTCTCAGTCATGTGGATTGCTCTTTCAAAGAGAAGAGTATTGAAAAGAAGAGAATTTCATTTCTACAGTAAGATGAGTGTGTAACTTCTGTTGATTAAGAATAAAAATTGCCTTGAATTAAAGCAAACCTCATTCAAGCCACATATTTTCTGTCTAGCTCTACCTTTGGGGAGCATATAAATTTCCAAGAAATAGACAGGGAGAGTGCCAGATTTGCATACAAATGCTGGTACTTTTTCCAAATTTAGCTCTCCAATGCAGGAAAGCGATCTCAGAAGCTGATAAAATATATTTGAACAATGGAAGCGTGGGTTTAGAAAAGAAAATGTATCTGATGCTTGCATTGTGCTCCATAAATAATTGCAAGTTAATTTTTATATCAATATTTTAACGCAAATATTTCAATAAAACTTTAAGACTCACTCAGCTTCCTGTGTATTAATTTAGCTAACTCTTTGCAACTTCCTAATTCATTACTTCGTTCAACACATCTGATATGTGCCAAACAACCACTGTTCTAGGCATTGGAGATATAGTGAATACGATGGGTATAGTCCTTGTCCTTGAGGAAATTACATTCTTGGGGTGAGGAGTAGGGAATAACTACGCAGACGAATGAACAAGATAATTTCACATAGTAATAAGAAAATGGGGCAGGATGGCAAGATAGAAAGTGATATAGGAATACGACATGAGCTAGTCAGACATGGCCTTTGCAGAGGTGATCTTTGAGTTGAGACAGCAATGATGCAAGAGAGGCATCCACCTGCATAAAATCTTAATTCATTCCGATATGAATGATATATAGAAAGGAATAGTGCAGGAGTAGCACAATGATTATTCCTTATGGCTGCCTAAGCACTCAAAAACTTGTCTCATTGATGGGGCACCTGGGCGGCTCAGTCGGTTGAGCAACCCACTTTGGCTCAGGTCATGATATCGAGGTCCGTGAGTCAGAGCCCTGCCCACTTTGGCTCAGGTCATGATATCCCCGTCCGTGAGTCAGAGCCCCGCGTCGGGCTCTGTGCTGACAGCTCAGAGCCTGGAGCCTGCTTCAGATTCTGTGTCTCCCTCTTTCTCTCTCCTCCCCTGCTCATGCTGTCTCTCTCTTCTCAAAAATAAATAAACGTTAAAAAAAGAATTTTTTTTAAACTTGTCTCATTGAAAAAGTTTCACATTTAAATAAAGTGCTCACAACTGTATATGATAATTTGTTAAGCAAAACAGGAACAAATCTAGCACCTGCCTTAAGATGCTGATGTCTGGACTGGGGGTCGCTGAGGACCAAAGGAAGAACTGTAACTTGCTAACTTCTATCTCCAGCTTTACTGGTCAGTTTCAGTTAGTAGGGCCTCATGAAATGCTCTTAGTGCAAATGTGAGTATCTATGGCTGCTTTCTTGTTTGATTTCAAGTTGGGATATAAGTTACTTAACAACACAAAAAAGTAGACAGTCACTTTCACACGTCCGAGACACATCTTCCTTAAATATTTCCATGTGTTCTTACTGTAACTATGAGATGGTAGATATGATCAAACACAGAAATGCAGGGGGCTGTTGTCCAAAATATGCCAGTTGGTAACCTTTCATGAAAATGTATATACGAAGACGCAGTCCTGCCCCTAAACATTTCTCTAATATTACTTTAAAACAAAATTTTAAGGCAATTTCAGGAAATCACATGATTTTATAAATGTTGAATAATATGTTTTTATACATGTTTAGTATATGTGCTGCCAAAGCGAGCCCATGAATGTTTATAATGGTTCAAACGGTCGGAAATGGCTCATATTGAACATGATATTATTTACACCTCCTCAAGAGATGGGAATTATTCTAAGAGGATTTTGTTTTCTGAAAATTCATGACTTAACTCCTGTAATTACCAGGTTGTAACGGAAAGCAAAATTCATATAAAAGACAAGAGATGCCATGCAACCTGACATATCTAGGACAGTTAATAAATGAGGGGGAAAAATTAATGAGGATGATTAGGTTATGAGAGGAGCTTCAAAATGGAATAAGTTAACCATCCAAGGATTCAGAAAGGCCTCTTGAGAAATTTGATTACACCCGTAAGTATTTTTGCAAAAACACTCATGCTGTGAAAGTCGGTTATAAAGGATGGCATCTCCACTATCCTGTAAAAGTCAAAGCTAGGATTCTTCTACTTCATTCCATTATTCAAGGCTTAGCTGAAATTATAATCTAAATTTTGTTCAACATAAGAGAAAATGTTTACACTGTTTAGTTTTGTCTTTCAGGATAAATTTCTAACTAAACTTTATTTTTAACAGTTTCTATGAAATTCCCCCTATTCGAACTTCTCCCATTGTAGAGAACTTTTTCTAGTACTAGTTATTCCTGATTACCGAATACCTACCTATGCTTCTTAGGAAGACTCCCACTCCATAAACCAGGTTCTCATCTGGACCTGCAGCCTTGCTTCCCTCTTAACAGTTAGAAAGTAACTGGGGTGCCTGGATGGCTCAGTAGGTTGAGCGTCCAGCTTCAGCTCAGGTCATGATCTCATGGCTCATGAGTTCAAGCCCCACGTCGGACTCTGTGCTGACAACTCGGAGCTTGGAGGCTGCTTCGGATTCTGTGACTCCCTCTCTCTCTCTCCCCCTCCCCTGCTCATGCTCTGTCTCTGTCTCTCAAAAAATAAATAAATGTTTAAAAAAATTGTTTTTAAAAAAGTAACTTAAGACATTTGTCACATAAGTAATCAAGGGGTGGGTAAAGAGGGCAGTGCACTAGCTGACATCTCTTATGCTATGTAACATCCTAATAAATCTCAACACAGCCACTGATTCCACTTCTTCTTCCTGTCTCCCAATGGTTCCCCCTGGTATCATGGGCTGTCCCCCCCAGACCCAGAAGAGGAAGTTGTGCACTGATTTAAGGAAAGTGCCATATTTCTGTCTGTAATGCAAGCATCTCCTTTTAGTAGATTTATATGAGGGAGGAGAAATACAACTCCTTCCGGCATTGTTAATTTCCTTGCCAGCTTTTGTTTTCTTCTGGTTTAACACACACATAACACTAGTCACATGCTTGCTTTAACCCATTTAAGCCTCAAAAGTGCCACACAGGATAGGTACTGTTGTTGTCACCTGCACTTTTTAAATGTTTATTTATTTTGAGGAGAGAGAGAGAGAGAGGGAATGTGCACACAAAATCAAGAGTTGGACGCTTAACCGACTGAGCAACCCAGGCAACCCTACCTGCACTTTTTAGATGTAGAAATATCTACAGACCTCCTTAATGGCAGAGTTGGAGTTTGAACTAAGAGTTTCAGACTCCAGAGCCTGTGCTCTTAACCCCTAATCTTTACTCCCTTCATTGACTATCCTGCCTGTAGTTGAAGACATTCTGTAAATATGTCGTGTATTTGTAAGGTGTAATCAACCCTGATTCAGGCCTATTGCTTTGTATAAAATGCAGACATTCAACAAGCCATAAAGAATTTCCAGATAAGTAATAATCAAGATTGCAATGCTTTGTGACCTGTGTTTACCCTTATCAATGTGACATAAACCACTGTCCCAAAGCTATCACTATCAACCACTGAGGTAACTACAGATAATGTTAATGCCAATCTAAACTTCTCTAAGGATATTATACTATTGAGCAAACAAATTCAGAACAAACATCAGAAAAGCAATTTGCTTTTATTAAGAAGTTGTTAAAATTGTTATTCTATAAGTATTAATTGAATGCTTCTACTTGACAGATAATCGGGGAATTTTAGGGCACTTAATAAATAACATGCTTTCCCCCTCCAGCATTCCAAGTCGATTGAGAAGTGGATAGTCTATATATTAGTTTGTTAGGGCTGCTATAGTTATAAGACATAAAAAAGCAGGACATATTTATAGCAGCATTATTTACAATAGCCAAATTATAGAAGCAGCCCAAGTGTCAATCAATACACAGGTGGATAAAGATGTCATATATATATATATATGTATACATATACATATATATAGAGAGAGAGAAATATTACTCAACCATAAAAAAGAATGAACTCTTGCCATTTACAACATGGATGGAGCTAGAAAGTATAATGCTAAGCAAAATAAGTCAGTCAGAGAAAGGCAAATACCATATGATTTCACTCATATGAGGAATTTATAACGGGTTTTTTTTGTTTTTTTTGTTTTTATTTTTGAGACAGAGAGAGACAGAACATGAACGGGGCGGGGGCAGAGAGAGAGGGAGACACAGAATCGGAAGCAGGCTCCAGGCTCTGAGCCATCAGCCCAGAGCCCGATGAGGGGCTCGATCTCACGGACCGCAAGATTGTGACCTGAGCTGAAGTCGGATGCTTAACTGACTGAGCCACCCAGGCGCCCCTCATATGAGGAATTTAATAAACAAACAAGCAAAGAAAAAAGAGAGAGAGAGAGACAAACCAGGAAATAGACTCAACTACAGAAAACAAACTATGGGTACCTGGGTGACTCAGTGGGGTTAATGTCTGACTTCAGCTCAGGTCACGATCTTGCAGTTAGTGAGTTCGAACCTGTCATCAGGCTCTCTGCTGTCAGCACAGAGCCCTCTTCAGATCCTCTGTCCAATCTCTCTCTCTCTCTCTCTCTCTCTGCCCCTCCCCCGCTCTCTCTTCTCAAAAATACATAAGCATTAAAAAAAGAGAGAGAGTAATAACAAACTGATGGTTACTAGAGGGGAGATGGGTAGGGGATGGGTTAAATAGATTGATGGGGATTAAAGAGTGCACTTGTCATGATGAGCACAGTGATGTATGGAATTGTGGAATCACTATATTGTCACCTGAAATTAATATAACACTGTACGTTAATTATACTGGAACTGAAATAAAAACAATTTAAAATTTAAGAAATAAAACACTTAAAAAAATTTTTTAATGTTTACTTATTTTTGAGAGAGAGAGAGACAGAGTGCAAACAGGGGAGGGGAAGAGAGAGAGAGGGAGACACAGAATCTGAAGCAGGCTCCAGGCTCTGAGCTGTTTGTTAGCACAGAGCCCGACGTGGGGCTCGACCCTACGAACCGTGAGATCATGACCTGAGCCAAAATCAAGAGTTGGACACATAACCAACTGAGCCTTCCAGGTGCCCCTAAAAATAAAAGATTTTTTATGAACACAAAAAGAAGGAAATAAAAGTAACAGCGGCCAATAAAAGCGGATGCACAGATGGACACAATGTTAGACTCAGCAGACAAGGAATTTAAAATAACAGTGACATATAAAGATGGGAAACATGCAGGCAGGGAATTTCATCTCAGAAAAATGAAAGTATAGAAAAGATGCAAATGGAAATGCTAGAACTGGAAAAGACAATGTTAGAAATAAAGATTTTACTAGTTGGGCTTCATAGCCGACTTAACAGAGTAAAGATCAGTGAATATGTTACAAATTATCCAAACTGAAATGTAATAAGAAAACAAGTGTAAAAACTGAACAAATCCTCTGAGACCGGGGGGTTATAATCTAATCATCTGATGCACATGTAATTGAAATCCAAGAGAAAAATCCAAAAAAAAAAATCAAAAAAAAAAAAAAAATGGGGCAGAATAAATACTTGCACAGGTGATGCCCAAGGCTTTTCCCAGATTGGTGGGGGTTGGGGAGCAGTTCACAGATCCAGAATCTTCAACAGGGGGAGTTTTTGCTGACTAATCAGAAGGAATGGAAGCCAGAAGACAATGAAACAACATCCTTAAAATGCTAAAAGAAAAAAACAATCTGTGAACCTAGAATTCCATCTCAGTAAAAATATCCTTCAAAAATAACAGTAAAATAAATACCTTTACAAGAAAAAGCTAAAGAATTTATCTTCAGCCAGTACTGTAAGAAATACTAGAAGTTTCAGGCACCTCGGTGGCTCAGTGTGTTAAGTGTCAGACTTTGGCTCAGGTCACGATCTCACGGTTTGTGAGCCCCACATAAGTCTCTGTGCCTTCAGTGCTGGAGCCTGCTTGGGATTCTCTCTCTCCCTCCCTCTCTCTCTGCCCCTTCCCCACTTGTGCACTCTTTCTCTCTGTCAAAAATAAACAAACAGCATCCAAAGCAGGCTCCAGGCTCTGGCTGAGCTGTCAGCACAGAGCCCAAAGCCCAGCTCGAACCCATGAACCAAGAGATGATGACCAGAGATAAAGTCGGACACTTAACCAACTGAGCCACCCAGGCACCCCTTTAAAAAATACTTAAAAAAAAAATACTTAAAAACAAACAAACAAAAAAAGAAATACTAGAAGTTCTTTAACTCTGAAGGGAAATGATACTAGAGGGAAGCTCAAATCTGTAGGAAGGAACGAACAGTATCAGAAAGAGTAAAGTGTGGGGTGCCTGGGTGGCTCAGTCGGTTAAGCCTCCAATTTTGGCTCAGGTTATGATCTCATATTTTGTGAGTTTGAGCCCCGCGTCAGGCTCTGCACTGACAACTCAGAGCCTGGAGCCTGCTTCAGATTCTGTGTCTCCTCTCTCTACTCTTCTCCTGCTCGCACTCTCTTTCTCTCAAAAATGAATAAACATTAAAAAAAAAAAAAAGAGTAAATGTGTAATGTAAATAAATTTTTTAAAAAAGAATAAATGTGTATACAAACAAAAAATTATTTATCTGTATCACACATTCGTTAATTTCTAGAAATGTTATTTATTTTTAAAGCAAAAATAGTAACAATGTATCATTATACTGTGGGATTTATAACACCTTACTATAATACATAATAACAAGATAAGACAATCTTAAATTGGTTAAGCCCCTGATGGGCTGGGGTCATGATCTCATCATGAATTCCAGCCTCGCACTGGGCTCTCTGCTGTTAGCACGGAGCCTGCTTCTGATCCTCTGTTCTCCCCGCCCCTCTCCTGCTTGTGCAGGAGCTCACGCTCTGTCTCTCTCAAAAATAAACAAACATACAAAAGAAGAAATAACTCAAAGAATTACATAAAGGAAATGGAGGTGATAAAATGGAATACCAAATAACAACAAAACCAAACTTGATTAACCCAAAGGAAGGTAGAAGAAAAACAAAGGAACAAAGAAAACACGGGCCAAACAGAAAACAAATAAAAATCAAAAACCACCCACAATAATTACATTGTACTTATTTACATTGAATGTAAAACCTAGGTACTCCAATTAAAAAGGTAAAGAGGAAGATACTGGATTTCCAGAAATGCACCAAAACCACTCCTAGATCATATTTTCATAAACACACCAATCCCCTTCTTAGCCATTTAAGAGAAATGAAAATATATGTCCACAAACAAACATATGCTGTAACGTTTGTGTAGTAGCAGCCTTCTTCACGAAACTGGAAACAACCCAGACGTTTACTAACAGGAGAGAGGATAAAGAGCTAGTGGTATAGACACACAGTGAAATGCTAGTGAGCAATAAGAAAGGATTAAACTGCTACATGCAGCAACATGGATCCCTTTCAAAGAAGACAAACGCAAAAGTACACACTACATGATTTCTTTGCTATGAAGTTCTAGAGGCAGCGAATGTTATCTATTGTGATGAAAATCAAAATCTTTCACCTCTGGGGCTGAGTAGGAATTGACTGAGAGGGACACAGGAAAACCCCCCGAAGCGATGGAAATATCCCGAGTCTTGATACAGTGTGGGTTGCACAAGAGGGCATATGTGTATATCCATCGGTCGGATGAGGGAGTAGACAGACATGACCCGTAGGCAAGGACAGTGATAAATAGGTTACGTGTTAGAAACCCAGAGGCACAACATCACACATTTAGAAGTCTGGGGGCACAACATCCTGACTTTGTGACTTCCAAGGCCCCTCAACATCCTGGCCTTCTGGTTTTTAAGACCCTGGGGCTAATAGACTAAGAGCCACAGGTGTAGGACATGTGTTCTCCTCTTCCAGCTCTGCCCCAGGGTAAGCCCTAGACTCATATTGCATTTGCATTGTGGTTTTAGCCGTGCCCTCCATGGCGGGGAAGGCTGCCATGATGGTTCCAGCATAAACAGGGTAGGGTCAAAAACTCTTCCTCACAACCTGTGGGAGGAGTCCCCCAAAGGATTGGAAGCAGCCTCCCTCAGAGACCACCCGGTCCAGGACCCTAGACGTCCACCCCACCTCACATAAAAAGAAAGGACCCCTGTAGCCTCAGAGCAGTCGCCACCTCTGGCCTTGACCAGAGTATACTGTCTTTAATAAACTACTTTGTCTTGCTACCTTCCTTCTGGCTGTCTTTATGTGAGCTCGGATCCTCACTTAAGTCTTTCCTGGCAAATCCAAGAACTGAAACCTCCATTCACACAACACAGGCTCTCCTACTGGTAACACAATCACCTCACATTGTGAGTTTCAGATTTGTGTATTTAACTCAATGTGGAATATTCCTCATTTAAGAAAATTAAAGGGCAAGATATAATAGTTAATACATATGAAGTTTTTAAGTAAAAATATTTAAATAAAGCTGAACCTTTTATTTAATTTTAAAAAATCAGTACCGGGTACTTTTATGTCAGGGCGGAAGGTGGAGTTTCTTTGTGTTTTTGTTCTCTCTCTCTCTCTCTCTCTTTTTCTTTCACTGCTTTTTTAAAAACTAGTATGGGTATACTGGTTATTGGTATATTCTGATTTTTATTTCTGAAATTTTGAGACTTGCATTATCTAGAAAAAAACTCTTCACTGATGGAAGACCAACATTTGCCACTTTAACATCACAAAGCAAAATAAATAAATAGATAGATAGATAGATAGATAGATAAAGTCACAAAATGGCCACTTCATTCTGTCTCTTGGTGGGTGCTGGGCAGTGGTCCTCAGAATAAATCAGTTGTCCCTAAGTCCATTATGATTTCAGAACCAAGTAGGAAACAGTGGAGAATCTAACTCTGGATTCAGTAGCCCCTCAATAGGCTCAAGAGTTGGTTCTCCCACTAGATGATTTCTGGTTGGTTCTCAGTTGGTTAATCACTGACCATTATATCAGTTCATCTCAAACAGCCCTAATTTTCACCTATGGTTCCACACAAATTATTATTAGAGCCCCTTCCTCTGAGAAGTAAAGATGATTCATTTTCAGAAATACCAAATAAAAGCTGTGCTGTTTAGTTAACAGTAGGTTTACAATCTATTGGAAATATGTACGACCCTCCCCCCCCACCTCCCCCTCCCCCACTCCCACAGTGGAGACCCAAACCCTTAGACACTTCACTTCCTGGTTCTTCTTCCCTTCTGCCTTTTCGGGGGCTCATTTTCCCAGCTTTGCGATGAGCATGCACCAAAGAACAAAGGAAGAAGGGACTGAAAGTCTCTGTATCACCTCAGGGAAGGTACATTTGTTCCAATCAGACTACTTTTTGCCTTACATGGGTAAGGCTGATTGGGTCTGTAGGCTTTTCCATTCTCAGATATATCCTGGTTTAAATGATAAATCATGTAATCATCCTAAATATGAGGAAAAATCTTACTTTAGAGATTTTTTTATTTTACAGCTTCATCATAATACGCAGAAGAAATAGATACCATGACTTAAGGCTGGAAATGAGTACTTTTTGAAAAAACTGGACACTATGCCACTATATTCAGTATTGGAGCCCTCAGGGGAAATGGATATTAAGTTTGAAAATAGTTGGTGAGAAAGAAACACACTTCAAACAAAACCTAGGGATTGAAACCACTACTATTGCTAACGTTTAACTTTGCAAGGGAGCAAAGGGTCATAAACATCTTTGAGAGATGAGAAAGACTCCATTGGCGAATTATACTCACAGATTTTTTTCAATTTTTTCATTACTGCAAACAATACTGCAGTCACAACTCATATTTTAGTAAAGGAATTTTGTCTCTAATTTCCAGTTTGGGTTGTTGAAAGAATTGACTCAGGAAGGGATTTTATGGCAAAGCATAAAAGATTACATCTTTGGAGGAGATGCCTTTCATCATGGGTGGGGGCAGTGGGGGGTGGACAATTGTGGCATATCACAGCTCTTCTACTTGGAGCTACTAAACTGTGTTTGGAGAAATACATGGAAACTTGCCAGTTTCTGGTTGGATCTGACATGGCCTCCAGAAGTCAGGTGTTCCATGAGGTTTTTTGGTATTCTAGTGTGATCTTAAGAATTTCGATTTAAACCAGACTTAAATGATGGATACTGTAAGTTGCCTGATGCAACATCCCTTGCACTATATATTTCCTAAGTGGCTTCTATACAAAGCCTGGAATCTAAACTCTTATTTATCCATTCCCTACAGTTGCTGGTTTTCCCAAACAATGTTGCAATGAACATCCTTGTACATGAGCACTTTGTGACCTGTCTGTATGATTCTCTGGGTGTATGCAATATGGGGTTGTTCTATCACAGAGGATATAGCACACATACCCAATTGACTAAGTACTCTTGGATTACTCTCCAGAATGGTGTGACTGAATGACTCTCCTGATAGAGTATGAGGGTTCCGTTTTCCTACATTCTCACCAATATTCGGTGTTATCAGATATTCTAAGCTTTTGCCATCTGATAGGTGAAAGTAATATAACCAGTATGATAAACAAGCTTGACTTGATTCAGGGAGTGTAGTTAGAAAACACTTTCCTGCCTTTCTCTCTTTTTTTGTTTCAGCTTCCTTGGGTCAGCATTTCAGAGAAATCAGAACAATTTCATATTTTGTTTATGTGACTATTAATGTTTGGTCTAGGGGCATATTCAAACTGTAGTCTCTGATTTAGTTTTTCTTTAAAGAGTGTACAACTTGGTGTTTTGATATACGTGTATATTGTGAAATGATCACCACATATGATCAGCTAGTGAACATATCCAGTACCTCACATAGTTACCATTTTCTTTTTTCTTTCTTCCTTTTTTTCTTGTGTGTGTGACAAGAGTACTTAAGATCTACTCTCTTCACAGATTGCAAGTATTCAATACAGTACAGTGGACTCTTGAACAACACAGGCTTTGAATTGCATGGATTTTTTTCTGATAAAGACAGTACAGTACTGTAAATGTCTTTTCTCTTCCTATGATTTTCTTAATAACATTTCCTTTTCTCTAGCTTGCTTTTTTTTGTTTTTTGCTAGCTTACTTTATTATAAGAATATAGTATACAACATATATAACATACAAAATATGTTTTAATTGGCTGTTTATGTCATTGGTAGGGTTACTGCTGGTCAACAGTAGACTATTGGCAGTTAAGTTTTGGGAAAGTCAAAAATTATACATGGATTTTTGACTGCTGGAGGGGTCAGCATTCAAGGGTCAACTGTATTATTAACTGTAGTCACATGAAATCCCCAGAAAATATGCATTTTATAAGTGGAAGTTTGTACCCTGGGCCCAACAACTCCCCATTTCCCAACTTCCCTCACCCTCCAACCCCTGGTAACCACCATTCTACTCTGTATCTGAGTTTAGCTTTTTTAAGGTCCTTTTTATCTAGTGTTTTTCAAGTCAGGCGTATCTTTATTGATTTTCTGCCTGGATGTTCTATCCATTATTGAAAGTGAGGTATTGACTTCCACTATTATCGTATTGCTATAAATTTCTCCCTTCAGGTCTGTCAATGTTTGCTTTATAAATTTAGGTGCTCTGATGTTCGGGGGTGAATATATTCATAATTGTCATATCTTCTTGTCGAATTAACCCTTTTGTCATACAATAAACTTCTTTGTCTCTATAGCCAGTTTTAATGCCTATTTTGAGATTTATGCTTTCATATTGTTTAGCATGTTTTCATTTCAATTTGAAGAACTCTCATGCATTTACTGTAACACAGGTCTAATGGTGTTGAACTGTATCAGTTTTTGTCTGAAAAAGATTTATCTCTCCTTCATCTCTAAAGAATTCTTTTGCCAGATGTAGTATTCTGGGTTGACAGTTTTTCTTCCATTTAGTTCTTTGAATATATCATCCCGGTCTCTCCTGGCCTGCAAGGTTTCTGTGGAGAAATCCACTGGTAGCCTCACTGGGGAATCCCTTCTGTGTGGTGAGTCACTCTTCTCTCACTGTTTTCAAAATTCCCTCTCTGCCTTTGCCTTTTGACAACTTAATTAGAATATGTCTCCATATGGACCTCTTTGTAGTCAGCCTATTTAGGATTCTTTGGGCTGCATGGATGTGGATGTCTCCTTCCCCAGTTTCAGGAAGTTTTCAGTCATTGTTTGTTTAGCCAATCTCTCTGATCCTTCTCCTCTTTTTCTTCTTCTGAGACTCCCAACAATTCACTTGATGGTGTCCTGTAAACCTTGCAGGATTCCTTCATTCTGTTTCATTCTTTTTTCCTCTGTCTCCTTCAAATGGATAATTTCAAAGGATTTATTGAGTTTGCTGATTCTCTTTTCTGTTTGATCAGGTCTGTTGTCTAAACTCTCGACTGCATTTTTTGTATTCCATTCATTATATTCTCCAGCTCCAGAACTTCTTCTCCAATGATTTCCATCTCTTTGCTGAACTTCTTGTTTCGTTCATGTATTGCTTTCCTGATTTTGTTGAGTTGTCTATCTGAGCTCAGCTGAGCCCACTGAGCTTCTTTAAAACAAGGGGCATTGAGGAGGGCACCTGTTGGGATGAGCACCGGGTGTTGTATGGAAACCAATTTGACAATAAACTTAATATTTTAAAAAAAACAATTATTTTAGACTTCTTTGTCAGGTAATTCATAGGTATCCATTTCTTTGGGGCCAGTGACTGGAAATTCGTTGTGTTCTTTTGGTGGTGTCATGTTTGCCTGAATTTTTGTGTTCCTTGTAGCCTTGTGTTTCTATCTGTACACTTGAAGAAGTAATCACCTCTTCCAGACTTTCAGGATTAGGTGAGGGAGAGACTTCCAATTGTAGGTGGACAAAGGGGTGTCAGCTGGAGGGGGGGTGGCAGTGCTAGGTCTGGTGCAATATCTAGGGACATGTGGTGATTCTCATTCTATGGACACATTCTGAGTTCCAACAAGTCCATGGTGTCCCTGGCTCTGGTGGGTATGTAGCATCTCCAGATATGGAGTGGGTGAGTGTGAATGCAGTGTTAACAGGGCTGTGAAAGGGAGGTGGGCCACAGTGGGGTTGATTCAGGGGGAGGGAGTACACTGGCTTGGGCTCCCAGCGGCTCCAGCAGCTGAGGTCTCCATTGGCTAAGATTGTTTAGGTCCTTGGCAGTGAAGGCTGTGGGGATCCAAGGAAGGAGTGTGGGCTGCTGGAGTCCTTAGTGTTAAAAGCTTCTGGGATCCTTTTGCTCTCCTTATCCCCCTTAGAGGAACACATCGTGTAGGGGATTCCTCTTGGCACTAAGTTGTGCTGGCCTGCTGGGGGGCAAGGGGGCAGGTAAAATGGCTCCTACCTTCTCTGTGTGGCCATTCTTGGTTTTTGTGCTCCTCTGGGTTGCCATAGCTTCTTAATTATAATCTGGAGCATTCCCAGTGCTCTTTTCATCCATGGATAGTTGTTAAATTATTATTTTTTTGGTTAACCTTTAAAATTCTAGTACAGTTAACACAGAGTATAATATTAGTTTCAGGTGTACAGTGTAGTGATTCATGTTAAATTATTTTGTGGGAGCTCTTTGGAGGGCTGGTGGTGGGGGCTGGGACCTCCTTATATGCCGTTTTGCTGAAATTACTCTTTCTTTACTTCCACTCTCCCCTTAAATTTATTCAGTGGGAAGTCACTTTCCCTACTTCTATTTGAAAATGTAGGCATTCCCATGACATTTCTTTTACTTTTAGCAAATAAAAAAAGAAAGATATAAATTAAAATATAGAATAGAAAAATGAAGCCTTCTGAGATCAGCTGTCTGTATTAGCCTATTTTCCTCTGAGTGAACTCAGACCTGGTGAGCCAGCTCTTTGCTAATCTACTGAAAGGGTAGAGGGAATGAACCTCCAGGACCATGCAAATTTGTACCTCCCACGCAATCTGCTTAGGCATCCTTTGGACTGACAAAATATGTCTTGGCTGGACATTGGAATCATTAGAGAATTCTCTATTCCCTGACTAAACCCCGACCATTTAAATGAGAGTCTCTGCAGGTGAAATCCAAACATCGGTATTTTTTCAAGCTCTCTAGGAGATTCCAACGTGCAATCAAGGTTCTGTGAACCACTGCCTCTATAGAAACAAAGGCTTTGAAAGAGGAAACAGAATTACTTTGGGTGATTCACCATAACTTCCACCAACTTCCTCCTGATCATGGATTTATTTGGGTCATCTGGTGCATGCCTTTTAAACGCAGGCAATCCAATCCCATTCCATGTTGTGGTTGGTGCAGAAGGGTAGGATGCAGTGAGCTGTGTTTCTGAGAGTTTCCCAGAATACATATTTTGCTTTCCTTCAACTGTTTCTGTTTCCTTCCGTCTGCTGAATTTTGTTGCTGGATTTTCAAGATGTGCTCCCTGCCACTTGGTTTGGAGAAACATTTATACCCCTATCTGCACTGGGGCTTTTGTTTTCTCATCAACTGCCTGCTGTGGCCATCAGTGAGCACACCCACAGCCTCAGGTGAGTGACTCCTGCTCCCCTTTGCTTGACTGACTCTTCAGAAGCCCACCATTGACAGGCCTCTCACTTCCCCTATTCCTAAACGACCACCTCCAAGAACCAAGCTCTAGGCATCTGCTGTGTGCCAGCCATTGCTGAAAAATTCTTGACAGTCTGTGCTTTCCCACGTATGATCTTTTAAAAATCTTCTCAATGGTGCTGCGAAGTGAGTACTGTTATTATCCCCATGTTATGGGAACTTTCTCTTTAATAAATCTAAAGCTGACCAAAAAACTGTGTATCTTTTTGCTCCTATAAGACTAGGAACCTATTGAAAATCAATTGTGTTCTTTCTTTTCTAGGTAGCTAATGTAGGGTTTGGAACACACTGGGCACTTATTAAATGCTTGAGGCATGGATTCTGTCCTCTAGTGCAGCGTTAAAGTGTGGTCGAAAAACTAGTAACAAGGCATTACCTGGGAAGTGCAGTCACGGGCCTCATCCTAGACCTACGGAATCAGGATCTCAGGGTGAAGAAGCTCGTGCTAGCAAACTCCCCCTCCCCCAACCTTCCAGGGAGTTCTGATACACTGTCAGGTTTGAAAAGCTCCGCTTCAGTGGCTTCTACTCTGGTAGACTAATGTGAAAATCACTTAAAAATAAATATTCAGAATGGAACCTACTAAAAGCCATGTTAATGTCTCTCTATTAGAGTAAAAGAGGTTTGAAGCACCTGGGTGGCTCAGTTGGTAGAGCGTCTGACTTTGGCTCAGGTCGTGATCTCACTGCTCATGAGTTCAAGCCCCTTGCTGGGCTCTGCTCTGACAGCTCAGAGCCTGGAACCTGCTTGGGATTCTGTGTCTCACTCTCTCTCTCTGCCCCTTCCCCTGCTCTCTCTCTCTCTCTCTCTCTCTCTCTAAGATAAAACATTAAACACATTAAAAAAAATAATAATAATAAAAGAGGTGTGGGTGCCTGGGTGGCTCAGCCGGGTGTCCAACTTTGGCTCAGGTCATGATCTCAAAGTTAATGAGTTCGAGCCCTGTGTCGGGCTCGGTGCTGACAGCTCAGAGCCTGGAGCCTACTTCTGATTCTGTCTCCCTCTCTCTGCCCCGCTCCACTTATGCTGTCTCTCTCTCTCTCTTTCTTAAAGATAAAATAATAAAGCATTAAAAACAATTTTTAAAAAAAGAATAAAAGAGGTGCTAGTTCACCTCACAACTTTGGCTTTCTTCTTCTCCGTGCCTCTTCATCCCTTCCCTTTTCATGCCTGTGCTGTTCAGAAATCCAGGTAGGAATCGGTTGATGTTTTGCTCCTTTGTGTGCAACACTGAGAGCATCGGCCCACAGACGGGGTTATGAAACTGTTTTTCCCACCTAATGAGTTGGAAGAGAAAGGAACATTCGTTTGTAGAGGTGTGTCAGCATAGCTCTGAGGCAGCAGAGTACGCTCTCATTAGCACAAAACTTCACAAAGATAGGCATCGGCCTCACCTGGAAGGCTTGTTACAACAGATTGCTAAACTCCGTTCCCAGGGTTTGCAATTGACTAGGTCTGGGGCGGTGCCTGGGAATTTATGTTTCTAACAAGTTCCCGGGTGAGGCTGAGGTCTCTGGTCTGGGAAGCACCGATGATACACAAAGATAACAGAGACAGGCGTTTGCACGGAGGGGCTGGAGAGCGCCTCCTACAGGAGAAATGCATGCACTTAGGGATATTTAGGATGACTGCTTTCCTTCCAGGTTTGGGTATTATTATGCAACACGGGCTTTTTGAGCTTCTAAAAGGCTGGGTTGCATTTCCAGATGGCAGGAGTTTGAGAAAAGTCAAGAGTGCAGAGAGAAGCGTCTATTTAACAATTAGAGCTTAGCATGTAGAGTCACAGAGGTTATGTTCCAATGACACAAGTGGAGTATGTAGGGAGGAAAAAAACTAATGCAAAGCTTTAAGAACCCAAGCAAAGTATTTTATAAAAAAGAATTACCTAGGAATGGAGTGCAGTAGTGGTGAAGATTCTTTAGTAGCCCTAATGCTTTTAGTAAACTAAAATATTTAAGACTGTGGTATCTCAGTAATATTAAAGTAAAAACATGAATGAGACTTCTCTAGGCCAGAGGGAAACATTCATTCACCTTCTGCCTATGACTTGATGCTTTCTCCTTTGGATGACCCATGTGCTGGTGAGGGAAACAGAATTGATTGTAGCAGTTCTGGAAGCCACCATGACTAAGTGCTTTAGAAACCTATAGATATGGAAGTCAGTTACATAGCAGTCTGTAAATTTCTCATTCTTTCCCCTCAGTTACCACCAAAGGAAACTAGGAAACTAGGCTACAAAGAACCAGACAGCTGTCTCCAGTCTCCTTACTCCTGCTCCTGGGTGCCTTTTTGTGTTTCCTGCAGGAGCAGCAGATAGGGCTTAAGATCAAATACCACTGTGATGGTTTATTTTATGTGTCAACTTGAGTTGGCCACAGGGTGCCCAGACATTTGGTCAAACATTATTCTAGTGTGTTTCTGAGGGTATATCTAAATTTTTTTTTAATGTTTATTTATTTTTGACAGAGAGACACAGCATGAGCGGGGGAGGGGCAGAGAGAGAGAGGGAGACACAGAATCTGAAGCAGGCTCCAGGCTCTGAGCTGTCAGCACAGAGCCCGACACAGGGCTCGAACTCACAGATCAAGAGATCATGACCTGAGCGGAAGTCAGACGCTCAACCGACTGAGCCACCCAGGCGCCCCTCTGAGGGTATATCTAGATAAGATTAGCATTTTGTAAAATTGGGTACTAAATGTCATTTATTTTTATTTATTTTTTTTTAATTCAAGTTAGTTAACATATAGCATAGTATTTGTTTCAGGAGTAGAATTTAGTGATTCATCACTTACATACAATACCCAGTGCTCATCCCAACGAGTGCCCTCTTTAATGCCCATCACCCATTTAGCCCATCCCCCAGCAATCTTCAGTTTGTGCTCTGTATTTAAGAGTCTCTTACGGTTTGCCTCTCTGTTTTTATCTTATTTTATTTGTCCTTCCCTTCCCCTATGTTCATCTATTTTGTTTCTTAAATTCCACATACGAGTGATATTTCTCTTTCTCTGACTTATTTCAGCTAGCAAAATACACTCCAGTTCCATCCACATTGTTGCAAATGGCAAGATTTCAGTGGATATGATTAACATGTGAATCAGTAGACTTAATAAAGGAGATTCTCTTCTCAAATATGGATGGGCAGCATCCAATCAGTTGAAGGAATAGAATAAAAAGGCTGGCCCTCCTGTGAGTAGGGGGAAACTCTTCCTGCCTGATTGCCTTCTGGCTGGTTTCTCTGCCTTCAGGCTCTAACTAAAATAGTGACTCTTGAATCTCAAACCTGCTTGAACCACACCATCGGCTCTCCTGGGTCTCCAGCTTGCCAATTGCAGATGTTGGAAGTGTTAGCCTCCAGAATGGCACCAGCCATTTTCTCATAATTAATATATGCATACATGTATACACCCTACATTCTATTGGTTCTGTTTCTCTGGAAAACCAGTCACAAGCACAACCCAGCCTGGCCATAAGCAACTTTTCTGAGGGCACCTGGTGAGGAGGCCAGCAAGAAGGTGTTTTGTTTTGAGTCCAGTGATTCCTGTTAATGAACTGGTCTTGGAACAGAAAGCCGAGCCTTATTTTCAGTGTATTCATGCTCATCCAAGGTACTTTAGGCTACACCCAGGCTAAATTAGCTAAATTTACATTAGAATTCAATGGTGTGGTTCCCCAACTTGTATCTTTGACAATTTTCTCTAGAGCAGTGGGTCTCAAGCCTGGCTGTACATCTAGAAATCTCTAACCATACTGCAGACCAAGTAAAGCAGAATCTCTGATGGGGGCTTGGATATCAATATTTAAAGACTTCTTGGTGATTCCAGTGTGCAGCCAAGGTTGAACTTCCGAGTCTAGAAGATTCCAAATTTTGCTAGAAACCAAATATTACCTAAATTACAGTTATGAGTCCCAATGTTTCTTTCGTTATAGTGTATATACTCACCTGACATATTGGGTTCAGAAAAGTAATAAATGTTTAACAACTGATTCTTTTTCATGACCAAATGCTATGCTGTTTTGTAGGATAAAGTTTACAAACATCTTGATGATGCCTCATTTAATTCTTAACCCAAACCTAAAAGATATGTAGTATTATGACTACTTCCAAGATGGTAAAATTGAAGGTTGGGTATGTTGTGACTTGAAGTTCATAGAGCTAGTAAATGGTGAAACCAAAATTAAAACTCAGGTGTTGGTGGATCCAAATTCAGAGTCATGTTTACCCCTGATCTGCCTATCAAATAGTATATTCCTCTGTGTCCTGAGAAATCACTGTTTTCACTTTGCACTAAACTCTAAACTCCTATTAAACTCCTCTTACTGGGAGTCATATAATAGATAATGTAAAATGTGACAATTCTTAGAATTAGTGGGTTATTGGCAAGTTAGTAACCTAAACCTCAATTTAAAGAAACTTAAATGAAATTTCTTAAATAGGCATATTCAAAATTGAAATACTACATTTATAAAACAATCATTCAATTGCTGCTGTTTTTTCAGACCACTTCTTTCTTGAGAATCTGTCATGTAAATGTCACATTTTATATTTAAACAGAAATTGCCTTCCCTATCTTGGTAACCTATATTTTTATCCTGCTTTGTTCTTGATTATCAGCAAATATAAAATCAGTCCTTACATGTTTGCTATCTTTTTGTTACCATTACGTCTTTCTGCTCTTTCTCCTTTTTTTAATTTTTTATTTTGAGAGAGAGAGAATGTGGGAAGGGCAGAGAGAGAGAGGGAGAGAGAGAATCCCAACTGGGCTCCAAGATCAAAATCAAGAGTCAGACACTCAATCAATTGAGCCGCCCAGGCGTCCCCTGCTCTTTCTGTCTTATTCTGAACCTATCCTGGGAGTGGGGGAGAGTATCTCACTTATTCCTGTGGCTTCAGGGGTATAGAAAAAATTCTCTTATATTTGACAACCCTAAAGACAGGTAGTTCTACAGATGATGAACTTGAGGTTTGGCCAGGAAAAGTAAATTTTCTACTTAGATATTTAGCTGGTAAGTGCCTGAGAAAGACCTCAAGTCCCGCTTCATGCACTTCACTACCACTTACCCTTTGAGATGACCCCCAAACCCACATTTCCAGCTCTTCCGATTTTTCTCCGGAGATCCTACTGTCTTAAGGACTCTGGGCCTCTAGCCCAGCCTGAGCACTTCAACCCACACAGATTAGATGGGCTGTACTAGTATGTCATCCTTTCACTTAATTTCTCCATCAATGTTTGTTTGCTTTCAATTTCCAGGTATGGTACTGATCTTGGACAAGGTACTGTGTAGTGGGCCACATTAGCTTGGTTCCTGGTGGTTGGTAGCTCTCAGCCTAAGACCAAGGCAACATCTTATTCATGTGCTACTTGAAGGGTTTTTTGGGATGCCTCTGGAGTTGTGAATATCACAGTAGGTAGCTAAGCTATAGTGAGTGATCAGGGGTCCACGTTTGACCAGAAACTAGGTACGTGTTTTTACCTGCTCCATGGTCTTAGTGGAATCCTGATGGGGCTGACTGGCAGAGAAAACAGGTAATCAGACAAAAAGCTCTTTCCTTGCCATTCCAAGTCAGACATCCCGTCTGGATCATGGATACAGTTCTGCCTGCATTGATGGCTAGCCATATGGGTATGTTCTGGCCTGCCAGGCATGGGAGAGAGCAGAGGCACCAGGTGGGTATGACTCTACTTTGTGCAGAAAAATTCTGAACTCCTGAATTCTCCTGGAGTTTTGTAGATGAACGCCTCCCCCCCGGTCCCCATCTATTTGAACTTTGGCATTCTCTGGGGGTTTTAGACCATTTCATCTGCCAGGAAGCAATCCAATCCAGTGGGCTCAGATAACTTGTGTCCCAAGAAGTTATCTTCTTACACTGCAGTGTAAGAAGATACTGTGGATGGCCATGCTGTGCTGGCAAGCCTACTATACATAGCTGTGTGATCTGAAGGTTCACGTGGGGCCATGACCAAGTGCTCATCTTTACAAGTTGCCTTTTCTTGGCTTGGAAACCAGCATAGGACTAGTCACCTGGAATTTGTGAAATACTATTGTTAGCAGTAACACCTCTGGGTGTTGAGGCTGGCCACAAATTATGCTGCCTTACGGAACTTCTGCTTCAGGAAGCATACTATTCCAGAAATTTGAGTTCTTACCAAGACTGTTTCTTGCCGTTGAGCCGGAATCCTAAGCCCTCTGAGAGTTTACTTAAGTTATATATCAATACTTTTTATATACCATAAATTTTATTCATTTTAAGGGTATACCTCAATGATTATTAATAAATTTAAAGTTGTGAAACCATCATTATAATAAAACATTTTCACCACCCCTAAAAGATTCATCATGACCATTTGCAGGCAGTCTTCATTCCCACTCCCAGCTACCCCCAATCCTTTTTTAAAACAGCTTTATTGAGGGGCACCTGGGTGGCTCAGCCGGTTGAGCTTTGGACTCTTGATTTCAGCTCAGATCATGAACCCAGGTCATAGGATCAAGCCCTGCATTGGGCTCCACGCTGAGTGGAGTCTGCTTGAGATCCTCTCTCCCTCTGCCGCTCTCCCCACCTCATGTGCATGCATGCTCTTTCTCACTCTAAAACAAAAAAAATAAATAAAACTGCTTTATTGAGATGTAACCCACAAGCCGTACAATTCACCCATTTAAAGTGTATAAGTCCATGGCTTTTAGCATATTCAGAGTTGTGCAGTCATTACTAGAATCAATTTCAAAACACTTTCATTACCTCAGAAAGAAACCCTGTTCCCCTTAGCAATCACCCACAGCCCTCCATCGCCCCTGGATTTTCGGCTTCTTATCTCTACAGGTTTGCCTATTCTAGATGCTCTGCATAAATGGAATTGTGTGTGATCTTTTGTGATTGGTTTATTTCACTTTGCCTAATGTTTTCAAGGTCCATTCATCTTATAGCACATATCAGTACCTCATCTGTTTCTATAATCTTCCCTTGTATGGGTATACTACATTCTATTTATCCATTCTTCAGTTGATGGGCATTTTGGTTATTTCTATTTTGGGGCTATTATGGTTAAGGCTGCTATGAGCATTCATGCCCTTGTTTTTGTGTGGATATATGTTTTCATTTCTTT
The DNA here is from genome assembly GCF_023721935.1 of Panthera uncia. NCBI lineage: Eukaryota > Metazoa > Chordata > Mammalia > Carnivora > Felidae > Panthera > Panthera uncia. Next base: position 25,853,182 of record NC_064807.1, read on the forward strand.
GGATAGAAGCCATTCTAGGAGTAGAATGGTCTCCCTATGTTTAGCCTTTTGAGGGATTTCTAGACTGTTTCCAAAGCAGCCGTACCATTTTAAGTTCCCATCAGCAACGTATGAGGGTTCCAGTTTCTCCACATCCTCACCAACATTTTTTTATGATGGGTCTCTTCTATTGGCATGAAGCGGTATCTCATTGGTATCTCAGTTGATTTGCATTTTCCTGGTAGCTAAAGATGATGATTATCTTTTTGTGTGCTTATTGGCCATTTGTGTATTGTACTTGGATCTTTTGTCCATTTTTAAATTGTTTCTTTTTATTATTGAGTTGTAACAGTCTTTAATATACTCTATCTACAAATCCTATGTCAGATAAATGAGTTACAAAAATTTTCTTCCATTTTTTGGGTTGTCTTTTCACTTTCTTCAAAGCTTCTACCACTATTGTGGCACTTTACTTCATTGTGGCTCCTGTTGTAGTTGTTAGCTTGTAACTCTCTCCCTTGAAATTAGAAGCCAATTGATGGTCATATCTTTTAGTATACCCTCAGAACCCAGATTGTTCTCTGCACATATGCACAGTATCTTTGGGAATTGAGGTCTGAATTATAGGTTCTATCATCTGAAGAATGTCAAACAACATCTCTAAAGCCAGAGATTTTGCTTTCCAAGTAAAGGCAACCAGACTCTTTTTATCTAGATAAAATAAATGGGTGAACACAATTGACTATCCACTGACAATTGTTCCCTTTAACAAGGAAAAATAGCATTGCTGTAACAGTCAAAAGTTTATAAATAAGCCCTATTCAAAAAATTCACTTGTATGGTAGTTGTTGGTAATGTCACACATATTTTCTTCTAGCACCAACACAACAGCAGTTGTTCACTTTACAATTCTGGGTCCGAAAGCCATTTGAATTTTTGAAGACGCTTCATGCTAAGAGTACACCTAAGTACATCCAAGACCAACAAAGCCCTTCATGATCTGGACTGGCCTGGGAATTGAAGCATCATTAATCATTTTATTTCTATGGGAAAGTATGTCACACCATTGGACAACAGCATAAACACGTGTAGCCTGTCCGTATAAACCCATTACAAGCCTAGCCACTCCTGATCAGCAAGCCTGAAGTTAAAAAAAAAAAAAAAAAAAAAAAGGATTTGGGATATAAGTAGCATTTGTCAACAAACCCCAGTAGAGATTAGTTTTCCCTAAGGATGGAATATGTGAACTGGTGTTTGGGATCCCATCCAAATACCAGTCTCAAGAAACAGTGAACACTTGAATATTATCAACGATAAAAATGATGATTGGGGTGCATGGGTGGCTCAGTTGGTTGAGCAACTGACTCTTGATTTTGACTGAAATCATGATCCCAGGATCATGGTATCAAATGCTGCCTTGGGGTCCATGATGAGCATAGAGTGTGCTTAATATTCTCTCTCTCTCCCCCTCGGCCCCTCTCCCCTCCCCTTAAAATTAAATAAATAAAAATTTTTAAAAATGATAATCATGAAGATTATGCGGTTACGTGGGCACACACTTACAAAGAGAAAAACCTAGGATGTGGTACGTTAATACCCCGTCACACTCCCGCCCCAACAAAGGAAAACAGCCAAAAACTCTGGCAGAGGGGGAGAAAATAACTAGAAGCAAAGAGAGCAAAATACTAATAATAATTGTGTTGGCATAGAATTTCTTTTTCCTGCTTTTCTTTCTTCTGAATTACCTCTAATTAGATTTTTTAATAACAAAACACCAGAATAACTTACCTTCCTAAGTTGTAATTTCTGTGAGAGCAAGGATCTTATTGGTCTTGTATCCTGCGACGTCACCACTGCACAGAAGAGTACTTGACACAGAAAAGGCGCTTGGTAGATATTTGTTGAGTTATGGAAGTAATCAGTAAAAGTTTCAGAACCGAAAAGTGGAGTTTGGAATGCAGGACTTGATAACAAAGTAATTTTTTCTTTATATTTTTCTTATGTGGAATAAAGAGAGGCCATGACCACGTGAAGATTCAAGGAAACCTGTAGTTCTTACATGTCTATGTTATGTGAAAAGATTCCACAATGTGGATGCACACTGCCATTAGCAGGAAAAAAATTTATGCAGAAATGAAAGTTCTGTACAAAAAAAACTGAGAAAGTCGTTTCATGTCTTGCCCATCTACTTTAATTTCCAGAAAAGATGAGCAAATAATGAAAGAATAGTGTTCCAAACACCTTGCAGATCTCTCTTACATTGTTTGTTTCATTGCAATATGTGTGTGTGTGGAAGGATGGATCTCATAGCTTAGCCTCTCCTAGAACCTGCAAGTTATGTTGCTTCAGATTCTTTTTTATAACTCTAGATTTTTCAACACTCATGTGCTGGCATTATATTATAACATGAACTCTATATTTCATATATTGGTATATCTGCAGAAATCCCAGTTCTTGACTGTCTCCAAAGAGAAAAAGGCTAGAACAATACTGGAAATGTTATGAATCATAGTTTGTACCAGATGAACTTTTTTTCCCCCCTACACACTTGCCAGTATATTTTATCTGGATTATTTTCAAATTATTTTGGTAATCATTTTGTAAGGAAGTTTGTTAGAGTAGATTTCATTTTGCATTCTTTAGTTACTGCATTTGGCTTTGAATAAATCTTAGTCTTAACTTCACATTATATATTTTCACTTAATAATACCAATGAATGTTATTCTCCTTTGTTTATCCTCAAGCATATTTTAAGAATAACTGGTGCAGAAAGATGGAAATATACCATTCTATAAATAACAAAGTTTCCTTCATGATTTTCTACATTTGAGTTGCCCAAACTTTAACTTTGGCAGAGTTCTCCAAGGACTCCAGATCCTAAGAGACTGTGCAGATTAAAGTAGCATTTCATATTTTCTGAAAGATAAACATGATCATTTGTAGCTTTTTAAGTCCTGTTCAAGGGCCCCTGGGTGGCTTAGTCTGTTAAATGTCAGCTCAGGTCATGATCTCAGTCATGGGATGGAGCCCTGTGTCGGGCTCTGTGCTGAGAATGAAGCCTGCTTGGGATTGTCTCTCTCCCTCTCTCTCTGCCCCTACCCTACTTGCGCTCACTAGCTCGCTCTGTCTTTCAAAATAAAACATTAAAAAATTTTTTTTCTTAAATAAAAAAATAAAAATCATGTTTGAAGATAAAGAGAAATTTACAAGATCATGTCTCATGTAAGTGTCTATATTTTGGTTCAATTTAGTTAGAATAAAAGTGGTTTTACATTTTATCTCAGGGCTGACAATCATAAGAGGTTTCCTATAAACCTTCAAGCACCTGAAAGCTGTTCTTTAGGCAACTGAAATTATTGTTTTCAACTACACTGCATACTTGTAAAGTACAGAATCTGAAGCATGAGTGCCTTAATAGTTTTATAAACTCAAGTCACTGAAATGGAATTTTGAAGAGACGGGAATATAAAATAAAGACCCTTTTCCTCAAAGATGTTTAAAAATGGAGTAAGCAGCCATGAATCTGAGTGTGACAAAGCACTAGAACTTTACTTTCAGTATGAAATAGCCTTCTAGACAATATAGACAAGTGGTACTGAATAACCAAAATATCAGAAAAGTAGGGGAAATTTACATTATGTAATTTTATAATCCACTGAAATCAAGAGTTGGATGCTTAATGGACTGAGCCACCCAGGCGCCTCAAAACAGAATTTTTTTGGTGAAAAAATTGACCAGTTCAAGAAATCTGATATCTGAAGAATATTTCTAGAAGTTGAGGACAGAGGGAAAAGGGAAGGACATAATAAAACACTAAGGTAACTCGCTAGACCTGAAACATGTGTATTTTTACATTCAAAGGGTTCATTTAATGCCCAGAAAAATACATGAAAATAAGAGTTATGCCTTAGTAAGTCATTATGAAATTTCAGTACATTAATAAGAATAAGATAGGAATAAATTAGAAAAAATATAAAAAAGACAAAATTAAAAAACTGGTTTTTGAAAAAAAGGGATAAATTGTATGAGTTAAACTTCTTACAAGCACAATAAGGAAAAAATTGACAAGATCAGATATCACAGAGGAGAAATGACCACATCTATAAATGGGATTTAAAGGATTCCTGAGTGGGAAAATACTTGTGTGTCTGAGTGTTCTACAATGATGATATTCAGAATCAATCTTGAAGTTAAAAAAATAGAATACAAAACAATATGTACAGTGAGAACCCACTTTTAATAGACAAAATAAAAACCTATATATGCATGGACAAAATGAATAAATAGTATGAACAAAGGTTTTCTCTTACCTGGGATTATGGGTGATTTTTATGTTTCAGCTTACATGCATGAATAGCTTTTTAGTTTTATTAAAAAAAATTTTTTTAATGTTTATCTTTGAGAGACAGAGAGAGAGAGAGAGAACATGAGTGAGGGAGGGGCAGAGAGAAAAGGAGACACAGAATCTGTAGCAGGCTCCATGCTCCGAGCTGTTAGCACAGAGCCTGATGTGGGGTTTGAACATCTAAGCCCAAGTCGGACGCTTATAATCCAAACATGCTTATAATCCAAAGCACTTGTATATCAAAGCGAATTTCCCCATAAGAGATAATGGAAACTCCAATGATTTGTTCCACAACCCAAAAATATTCATATAAAAATGATTACAATACTGTAATATAATACAAAATAATAAAGAAAATACTAAATAAAAAGAAAAATAAACAAATTAACCTGCACTTACCTTTGAAAACCTTCGTGGCTGGTGTGAGGGAGACAAGAGAGAGAGGAGGGTTATTATGTAGGAAGATTTTCACTGTGACTAACAGTATCACTGTTACCTACTGGCTCAATGGAATCTTTCTTCTTTTTGTGCAACGTTAACAAGGAACCTGTCCAATGACACTTGCTTTTGCCTCCTTTTGAGGATTTCTCGGAAATGTGCCATTGCATTGATGATCACCCACAATCCCACAGCAAGAGAGAGAAGAACCATTGGCTCAGTTGTGATCATGTAATGTTCAGCTTCACGTACTACTTGTATCGCAAGACATTGCTTGTTTATCAAGTTAAAATTTATTAGAAATGTTCGCCCATCTTGCAGACCACTCACAGAACAAGTTACTCACAATCCAAGGTTTTGCTGTACTTCTCTCTTGACACCATCCTCTTATGGTGTCTCAATAATACCCATGGTACTAAATGACATCATTGTTGATAAATTTGACTAAAAAATACTTTCATGTAGCAAGTATAAGAGAACAACCAAAAGCAAAGTAAAAAGACATGTGACACACCGGTTTAAAAAATTGCAGCGTAAATCCTTACAGAGTTAATAGTGAGAGCTTCTTAAAAGTAGAAAAGAAAATAACCAGTAATCCACAGGAAAAAAAAAGCCTAGAGATAAAAACAGACAGATCACCGAAAAAGATATAAAATTCACTTAAAAAGATAAAGAGACTTTCTACCTCATTTGTGATAAGAAAATGCATATTAAAACTATGCTGAGATACCATTTTTATCATGTAGCCATATGGCAAAACTCTAAAAGTTTGACCCTATACTGTGTTGATGAGGCTATGGGAAAATGAGTGGTCTTGCATGCTGCTGGTGGACATTAAAAAAGGAACAAACTTGGGGCACCTGGATAGCTCAGTTTGTTGAGTGTCCAACTCTTGATTTCAGCCCAGGTCATGGTCTCGTGGTCATGGGATTGAACCCCGTATCGAGCTCTGCACTGGGCATGGAGTCTGCTTAAGATTCTCTCTCTTTCACTCTGCTCCTCGCCCCTGCTCCTGCACTCACTCTGTCTATAAAATAAAAAATAAAATTTAAAATAAAGTTAGAAAAAAAAGGAACAAATTTGATAGAGGGGTATTTGGCAATATAAAATTACAAATGCATGTATACTTAGACCCCGAATTCTGTTTATGGGATACACTGGCAAAATTGCGAAAAGACATAGGCGCAGAGCTTCTCATGGTAATGCCATCTATAATGGTAACACCTGGAAACAACCTAAATGTCCATCAACAGAGAGCTAGTTGAATAAATTATGGTACATTCACTCGGTGAAGTTGGGGATTATTTATTTATTTATTTATTTATTTATTTTGAAGTGATCTCTACATCCAAAGTGGGACTCAAACTCATGACCCCGAGATCAAGAGTCAGATGCTCTTCCAACTGAGGTGTCCCTGGGACTCCACTTTTAGACTATCAATCCAGGACACAGCCATATCGGGAAAAAAGACATATACAGTATACACACATGTGTTATCACTTTAATATTAAATTATGAAAACTGGATGTTTATTTGAAACTATTCTGTATTGAATTTTCTGTTACTTAAATGCTGTTATTTAAACAAAACTACAGGACTAGTTAACAGTGGCAATAAGCGATGGATGGAAACAACTAATTAAAAATGTGTGAGAAAATGTATTTATAATGACACATTACAAGCATTTTACAGAGGATAATTATACATTATCCTCTAATACAGAAGTTTATTTTAACTTTTTAAATAACTTTTTATTGGATTTCTGTGTATCCTTTTACTTTTTTTCTTTATACAGAGGTATAGTTGATACACAATATTACATTAATTTCAGGTATACAGCATAGTGATTCAACAAGTCTGTACATTATGCTATGCTCACCACAAATGTAGTGTCCTCATACAAAGCCATTGAAGGTATCATTGACTACATGCTGTACCTTTTATCCCCATGAATTATTCATTCCAAACTGGAAGCCTGTATCCACTGCCCTTCACCCATTTGGGCCATTCCCTTGCCCTCTCCCCTCTAGCAATTGAGAGTTTGTTCTCTGTGTTTATGGGTCTTTTTCTGCTTTCTATTTGTTTATTGGTTTGTTTTTTAGATTCCACGTGTAAGTGAATCACATGGTATTTGTCTTTCTCCATCTGACATATTTCCCTTAGCATAATACCCTCTAGGTCCATCTATGTGGTCACAAATGATTATTATAGCTGGGTAATATTCCATTGTGTGTGTGTGTGTGTGTGTGTGTGTGTGTGTGAGTGTGAGTATCACATCTTCTTTATTCATTCATCTATAGATGGATACTTGGGCTGCTTTCATATCTTGGCTATTGTATAACTATGTATTCTTTTTTAAAAAATGTTTTAATGTTTATTTATTTTTGAGAGAGAGAGAGACAGAGTGTGAGTGGGGGGAGGGGCAGAGAGAGAGGGAGACACAGAATCCAAAGCAGGCTCCAGGCTCCATGCTGTCAACACAGAGCCTGATGCAGGCCTCGAGCTCACCAACCACGAGACCATGACCTGAGCTGAAGTCGGACACTTAACTGACTGAGCCACCCAGGCGTCCCTATACTGTGTATTCTTGAGATACATAAGTATAAGACTTTTAAAAAGGAGAATTAAATACAATAGAACTAACTAAACTGATTTTACCTATACTTAATAAAAAAATAATGCCATGTTTCTTTCTGTCACATGGAACAGTAGGGTATTTTTACTCTGTTTCCTTTTTTTGAAAGCGTTTCTCTGAACTGCCTACAGGCTTTAGGACATCCTTAATTTATTTTATGTAGTGATAAAACTGGATACACTCAGACATAAAGGTCACTTTGGTAGCTCTGCTTTTATCAAACTGATGCTACACTGGTTCCTTGTATCAATATAAAATAATCATATCAAGCTAAATTTCCTTTCTTTTTTTTTTTTCAACGTTTTTTTATTTATTTTTGGGACAGAGAGAGACAGAGCATGAACGGGGGAGGGGCAGAGAGAGAGGGAGACACAGAATCGGAAACAGGCTCCAGGCTCCGAGCCATCAGCCCAGAGCCCGACGCGGGGCTCGAACTCACAGACCGGCGAGATCGTGACCTGGCTGAAGTCGGACGCTTAACCGACTGCGCCACCCAGGCGCCCCTAAATTTCCTTTCAATATTAATGTTTAAGCATGGAATACTTAGGATTTTATGAGTCAAGATTTAGTTTCATAGGAATTTGTTTCCAGCTGGCCAAATTGCCCATCTACTCTATATTTGTAGACATGTTTAGGTAGACAGACTATTTGTCGATCAATTACTTTACATTCATTTATTCATCATGTAGTTTATCTAATGTCTAAAATATTCATCCTTTTTTAAGACTCTGAGGCATATGGGATGTCATCATAAATTAAGCCTCTCAGGGAAAACCATTTTTATTTTTATTTATTTTTAAAAAAATTTTATTTTTTGTAAAGCTCAATGGGGGAGGGGCAGAGAGAGAGAGAGAGGAACAGAGGATCTGAAGCAGGCTTTATGCTGACAGGCTTACAGGAGGAAACCCAGTGTGGGGCTGGAACTCAGGAACCACGAGATCATGGCATTAACCAAAGTCAGCTGCTCAACCAACTGAGCTACCCAAGTGCCCAGGGAAAATGGTTTTTAAAGAGGAGAGGTAATTAGAGCTTGTGAAAATTAACTTGAATTTCAGGTAAATTACAATTTTAGTAAAGAAATTAAGAAAATCCTTTTTCATTTGGCTGCCTTGTTCTGGTGATCTTTTGTTGTTGTTTTGTTTTGTTTTGTTTTTGAGTTCTGAAGCAGTCTTATTTCCAAACATTGGTGGGGGTTTTTGTTTTTCTGTTTTCTTGCTATATCAGTTTTTGTCACAATCTACACATAATACTGAATAACTCAGATGCAGTCAGTTCATCCTTTTCTAGATTTCTTATGGCCTCTGCAAAGTTCAGCAAATGGTTTTGGAGAAACAGTATAGATTTTCTTTATTGTAATTCTGCCCTATATTTTCATCCTTAGTGCCTTTAGTGAGAACCTACTACCTGCCAACCACCACCCTAAGTGAGGTGGATATAATTTTGTTCAAAACTGGCAAAGCTCCTGCTGTTATAAAACTTATTATTCTGTAAGAGACACAAAGATTACTTTTTACTTTTTTAAAATGGCTGCTGTATAGTGGCTACTATAATCAAGAAACAACATTTCTATCACCTCAAATCATCTAGCCCTATTCTAGTTAATCCTTCCTTGACATCTAGGCACTCAATGCTCTGTTTTGTCAGTATAAATTGCATTTTTATTTTTAAGAGTTTCATATAGGGCCGCCAGGGTGGCTCAGTCGGTTGAGCGTCTGACTTTGGCTCAGGTCATGACCTCACAGTTCCATGAGTTGGAGCCCTGTGTTGGGCTCTGTGTTGACAGCTCAGAGCCTGGAGCCTGCTTCAGATTCTGTGTCTCCCTCTCTCTCTGCCCCTTCCCTGCTCATGCTCTGTTTCTGTCTCTCAAAAATGAATAAACGTTAAAAAAAATTCTTTTTAAGTTTCATATAAATGGAATCATATTCTTTCGCTTATGCTTTTTATTTCCTTTGCTCAACATAATGTTTTTTTGCGATTCATGATTTTGCATGTCAAGTAGTTCACCCCTGTTTGTTGGTAATTATTATTCATTACATTGTATGGATGAGCGATAAGTTTATCCATTCACCAGTAGGTGAACATATGGGTTTCCAGTTTTGGATTATTAAAAATGAAGCTATGAAATGTAAGGTACAAGTGGACGCATATTTTCATATTCTTAAGAAAATACCTGGGAGTGGAATTGCTAGATCAAATGGTAAGTGTATGATCACTTTTCTGGTAAAAGACAAACTGTTAAAAGTGATTGTACCATTTTGCTTTCTCGTCGGCAACAGGAGAGGTCCAGTTGCTCCAAATCCTTGTCAACATTTGGTGTCGTCTTTTAAATTTTGGCCGTTTTAATGGGAATTAAATTAGTAGTAAAGATGTGCTTCTTACTCTTGGAAGTCTACTTGCATAATCCCACTTTAAAACTGATCATTTTGTTAATTTTAAGAAAAACGTAAAATATTTACAAGTCTCAAAGAAAATGGCTTGACTCTAGATATTTCGTTTCTCTTTTCCCCCAAGAAACCTCCGGGCTCTCTAGGAAACATAAATCCTGGGTCAGGCAGCACTAGCTCGATGAAATTCACAGCCAGGCTCTTCCTGCGTGGCCACATCTGCTAAGGTCTACAAATATTGTCCTTGCTTTTTTCCCCCCCTTAGCGGTACCTTTCTAAAAATATCCCACGGAGCCTGTCTGGGCCAGCTCTGAGACCACCCACTCTGGCTCCACCCCTCATCGGGACCCGCCCACTGCCCGGGACTCGGCTTGAGGCAGAAGGAAGGTAGCTTCCGGTCTCGCGATTGGCTCTAATCCCGCGAGAAGAGAAGACGGCTGCCGTCGGCGGCGGTGGTGAGGGAGGGGGTGTGGCCGGGGTATGCGAAGTCCCCAGGAGTGAGGGAGAGGGGGCGGGGTCGCGCGCACCCGGCGTACGCATGCGCGCACGCGGCCGGTCGGGCAGGGCTGAGGGGAGGGGGCGGCGGCGGCAGAGGCGGCGTCGTTATTTCCGCGGTTTGGACGGTGCGTGGCGGCGCGGGCGGCCACGGGAGAAGTAGGTAGGGACCGCCAGCGCAGAGCCATTGAAACTCCCTCCCTCCCTCCAGTGTCCTAGAGTCGCAGCCCCCCGTGCGTGTGGCAGACCCTGGGACGCCAGGTCACCCTGGGGCCCCGGCCCTCCCGCCGCGCTTCAGGTAGGAGCTGCAGGCTCCCCCGAGTCCGCTGCCCGCCGAGGCCCGGGCCTTGCCGGGTGTTGCCGGGGCGACGACCCGGCACCGGGCGTGCCCGCCCTCCCGCGCGTCGACAGCTCTGCCCTTGCTTCCGTGCCCTGTGGGGCCGGGGCCGGGCCGGGCTGAGCTGACCCGGGTAGGGCGGACGTGGGGCGGGTCCCCGCCTCAGGTGCGCCGCCACCCTGGGCCGGGTGGGTTGGACCCCGCGAGGCGCTCCCGCACTCCGTGCCCACCGTGCGAGGCTATGCGGGGGTCCAGGTCGGCCCAGAGAGTTCCGGCCAGGTGAGGGACCACCCTGACTTGAGTAGTTGCCTCATGGGCTCCCGGGCTGCAGGAGGGGACTGTGAAGAGTGTCTTGGCCATTTGTGGCCAGTGTGGAAAGTTGAAAGCTCTGGAGTTGGTTCTGTTGGGGCCAGTGGTGGGGCGGCTTGTGATTTTTCTTCTTAGATAGTGGGAAGGCAAACTCTTAGAGCCCTGGTAGGTGCTGGACTATTAGTAAATGAACAGCGATAGTGTCCGTGTAAGATTTAGTTGCATTAAGGTATTTTTTTTTCCAGTACCATCTTCAAACTCGGATGAGGTCTGGCAGTTTAGTAAGTCTTCCATCGAGTACTTCGGCAAACACACAAGGATTGCAAAAATACCCTTGCCTTGAAAGCCACAATCTCTTTTACACCAGTGTTAATTTTACAGGCATTATGGTCATGAAAGCTTCTGTAGAAGATGATGATTCAGGATGGGAGCTCAGTATACCAGAAAAGATGGAAAAAAGCAATACAAGCTGGGTGGACATAACCCAAGATTTTGAAGAAGCTTGTCGAGGTGAGTTTGAATTTTTGGATTAGAAGCTCAAAATCTGGGAAAAGATAAAATACAATCTTGATTGTGATTTGTGGACTAACTCATTAAATGTAAGGAAATCAACAGGTAAGTGTGCTTTATCAAGTTTGTTAACCACACGTATTCATTCTCTACCTTCTGATTTTAACTTTCATTCAAAGCCAGTCGGTATTTGATATTGCATGAAATACAGATGTTGAAGCAATTTCTTCAGTTTGTCTAGCTTTAAGTAACAGAGTGGAGAGTACATGGCAGTAATTTCAAACTGTGGAAACATGAGTTGTATGGAAGTAAAGACGTTAGTATTATTGTATGTTTGAGGTTTGTAAATGATCGAATCACATCATTCCCTGTTTAAGAGCCTTCAGTGGCTTCCTGTTCTGTGTAGAATAAAATCCGTATTCTGTCCCCATGGCCTGTATGGTCTGGTGCCTGCCTACCACTGACTTCGTTTTTGTACCACTGCCCCACTAGCCTCATTATGTTAGTCACAAGGTCCTTTTTATGTCATTAAGTACACGAAGGCAGTTTCCCTTCGGACCTCTGTATATTTCCTTTTCTGTGTTTTAAACTCCTTTGCTTCCAGGTGCTCACGTAGCCAGCTCCTTAAATGTTACCTCTCCAGTGAGGATTTCTCAAAACAACTGGTCTAAGCAGAGTTAGCCCCATTCTCTTCTGTACAACTCCACCTCAGTTGAATTACTTGTTTTATTTTTATCGTAATACTTAACCACTGTCAGAAACCGTCATTGTCAGTTATTTCTTGTTTATTGTCAACCTCCCCCACTGGAATGTAAGCTCTGTGAGTGCAGAGATCTTGATGTAGCCCTAGCACACAGAACATTTCCTGGTACATTGTAATAGTTTAATAAATGCATAGGCATAAATGATTAGAGAAATGAGCATACTTGTTGTCTGAGAGGAAGGAGCCTTAGGGAGAGACTGAAAAGTGAAAGAAACAAATGGTAGAGTGAATTTGAAGAGGATGAGATCAAGAACATAGTGGGGAAATTAACTTTTGGGTATAGAATAAGGACATACTGAGACAGGAGGAACTGAGGTTAGGATTGGTGAAGAAACATATTTCTAAGTGGATGGTGAGGAATGGTGGAGGGATGCACACCTGGACAGCTTCTGTTTCCTTACTGAATGAGTTGTTTCTCATGCTGGTGAGGAGGCGTGTTTAGTGCTCTTGAGAGGAAGAGTAGAGACTTGGAGCAGCTGAAGGTGGAAAGAGAGCCAGCTGAATATAAGCAAAATGATAAATCATGTGCCTGCCCATCCACTGTTTCGAAATACGTGTCCAGTTAAAGTATGCGTAAGTGAGATAGTGGAAAGAACATTACACTGGGACTAATTGGGGGACTGCTCATATCTGTGTATCCAAGGGAGAGAGAAAGAAGTCTAAGTTACAGTGTAATTGTTGTGCCTAGAGATCTTAAACTATTAAGTGGATCATACCCATCATTTTGCACTGATTATTTATTTATTTACATTTATGTATTTTTGAGAGAGAGAGGCAGAGCACAAGTGGGGGAGGGGGAGAGAGGAGATACAGAATCCAAAGCAGCCTCCAGGCTCCGAGCCGTCAGCACAGAGCCCGAGGCAGGGCTTGAACTCACAAACCATGAGATCATGACCCGAGCTGAAGTCGGATGCCCAACTGACTGAGCCATCCAGGCGCCCCTGCACTAATTTTTTAAATGATCTATATTAGAGAGCTGTCATTCTGAACCTAAATGGGAAAGGTTTTATGAAGTTCATAAGGCATGAGTTGGGCTTTAAAGGAGTGGTCGAGTTTCTATAAGTGGATGGGAGGGAATTCTAGACAGATGAACCATTACAGCCAGAGTTCAGTGAGAGTTTGATGTTTGAGGAAGAGTAAATAATTTTGCTGCTTCATGGAAGAAACCTTGAATAGGCAATATGGTTTAATACCTGTTGCAGTGGGGATTGAGAGGGGGTAGCATGTCATTTTGTTGCCAACCTCAAGCCATTCTGTTAAATCTTCCATAATTAGCTCTTGCTTTGTCTCAGGAGGCACAGGTGTGAGGCATTCTTGAAACTAAAAATTAATGTAGATTTAGGACTTAAAGGCTGTTGGCAGTTCTTGAGCCTGTGGTATTAATAATTGGTTTTCTTTTCCTGAAATAATCAGATTCATGATGTCAAAATATTTTTGTATTTATTTAATGTTTATTTATTTTTGAGAGAAAGAGAGCTCACGTGAGCATGTGCATGTGGGGGAGGGGCAGAGAGAGGGGGGAGAGAATCAGAAGCAGGCTCAAGGCTCCAAGCTGTCAGCACAGAGCCCACGCGGGGCTCAAACCCATGAGTTTTGAGATTACGACCTGAGTTGAAGTTGGATGCTCAACCAACTGAGCCACCCAGGCGCCCCTCAGTTTATTTTTTAATAGAGTGTGTTGGGGGAGAGAAGCAGGGGAGAGGGAGAGAGAGGGAGAGAGAGGGAGAGAATCTCAAGTAGACTCCACACTTAGTGCACAGCCTGAGGGGGCTCGATCCCACAACCCCAGGATCAAAAGTGGGACACTCATCTGACTGAGCCAGCCAGGTGCCCCCATGGCGTCAATTTAGTTTAGACTTCTGTTCTAGCAACTTTCAGAAGACCAAATTTAAAACAAATATTCTTAATACCATTTAACTGTTGTAGTGGTCTCTTCAGTAACACTGTGATGGCATTTGGCTAAACTATGGTTATTTATTTATTTATTTATTTTGGTACTGAGAAAACAATCTGCATAGTGATCACAGTGTTCCTCATGCACATTTCTACTTGTTCTTTTAGTGGCTCATCAAACTCCTCTGGATCAAATTGTAACTTTCATCACTTCCTTTATCTCCTGTTAGGCAGAGGGCACACATTCCCTTGACATTTCCTGTATCTGACATTTAGGCCCTTGGCTTTTTTTTCCTTGAAATTATTTTGAATATATGGTGCCATTATTGTTACTTTGCCTGATATATAATATATTCATCTAAATAACACCTCTGAGCTTTGCTTCTCCGGGAAACTTTGCCGAATTCAAACCATCTCTGCTTCCTATAAAAAGCTTTTTATCTTCGTATTTCATTTGGTTGTCTAAAGTTAGGTGCTTTCTGAATACAAACAAACCCTCAATTTAGAAATTTCACTTAAACACAGAAGATCATAAAACGTACGTTGCTCCTTCTACCTACCAGATTCCCTTCTTCCACACACTCTGTGGAGAGCCAACAGCCTCTCCTAGGATGATGATACATACCTTCAGGTGTCTAGAACCCAGAGGTAATCCAAGGTTCGTTATCATTACTTCATTCTTTTTGAGCTTTAGTCTAGAAAGACATGGGCCCTTCCTGTCATCCCATCTTCTTATGTCTTTGATGGCTTCACTCATTCCTCATTAGTCTGTCTTTCTCAGAGACCCCGTTGTTTAAGGCCTCTTCTCCCGTCCTCTTTCTTCAACCCTTGCCCATTACTTTTCTTCAGAAGACTCCTTTTATTGATTTCTCTTCCCTGTTTCAAAACCTAGGATTCTTAAACTTCTTTCTCTTCCTTTCTATATTGTCTTCTCTCATTCAGAACACTTGTAGGTGCCTAATATATATTTGTTTTAAGAATGAATGAATATATTAAGGCTGTGTTTCTTCAAATCAGAGTATCTGGATCTCCTACTTCAGAAATTTTAGAACCCCTGCATTACATTAAATGGTATCATTTTGGGTGATTGCCTGAAACTAGCTTCATTATGAACATAAGATTGAGCACTGAAATTGTAGCAATACTTGATTATAAACCTTATTATCCAGTTGGTTTGCAGTATGCTTCTGTAATCTTTTTTTAAAAAATTATCGAACTGATTATATAGCATTTAACAATTATCGTAAAAAAAATATAGACTCCTCCCCTGCTGAATTCATAAACCCCAATTTGAGAATCATTGTTCTAGGAATTTGCTGTTTGTTAGCACTTTATTCAAAGATAAAAAAAAAAGATGGATGGAAATTGTCTTGGTGAAAGATCTGTGCACCCTGTAAAATACTTTTTTTTCTTTAAGTGATTTTGATTTTGGAAATGAAAATTATGTTTTCCTTGTTCCATCCTATCAAGAGTATTTTCAGTTGTAAGGCATGGGGACTGGGCAGCGCTGGTAATTGTGGGTCACTTGAGATCAGCAGTTCTCCACCAGGGATGATTTTGCCCCTCAAGGAACACTTGCCAGTGTCTTGCAATGTTTTTGGTTGTCACAGTTGGGGGGGGGGGGTTGGGCTGTTACTGGTGTATAGCGGGTACACAGCAAAGATGCTGCACAGGGTAGCCCCCACAAAGAAGTAATTATTCTGCACAAAATGTCAATAGTACTGCATAGTTCACTCTGTTTAGATAACTTTCAAGAATGTTCAACTATCATTTACCCTTTCTGACCCTGGATTCTTCAGGAAAGGAACATATGGATACTGGATGTCTTAACACCTCTAACAACTAGCATTAACATAGAGCAAGCAGTGGGAAGAGAGTGGGACAGTTGATACATTTTGAGGGCTCTTCTGCATTGTTGAATGCATCTTATCAGATTTTCTTCTTAATCAGGTGGGTATTGTATATCCTTCTTTACGTTGGGAGGTTTGGTTAACAGAAGAGGTGTCCTCAGAACTCACCACTTTCCCTCTTTGAGGTGGTTATTCCAGTATTCATAATTATAGATAGCATGCTAGAATTCTATTGTTATTTCTTGATTCCTCGCACTCCCAATTTGAAATCATGTATGTACCTCTACCCATATAGTTATAGCTACACTATGGATAAGCAAATATTACCTATTGTGGAGTCAAAGAGTAAAGCTGTTATTTTTCCTTCCCGCACAGTTTTGTTATATACAAAAAACTCTTATTCAGAATCTTTGTAGTTATCATTAGTTCTACCTTAGATTGTTCATTTGTCTTAAGCTCCTTAAGACATTCAGATACCTCAGACATCGTATTGTTTTTCATCTCTTTGAAGAAATTTCTCCTCGAGCCTCTTACTAACTGCTCCAGTCTGAAGCTTTGTACATAGTGTGATCCTGAGATCATCAGCTTGGGGTTTCTTACTTTAATATAGATTAGACATCTTTTTTTTTTTTAATTTTTTTTACATTTATTTTTGAGAGACAGAGTAAGACAAAGTGAGAGTGAGGGAGGGGCAGAGAGAGAGGGAGACACAGGATCAGAAGCAGGCTCCAGGCTCTGAGCTGTCAGCACAGAGCCCTACGTGGGGCTCGAACCCACAGACCGTGAGATCATGACCTGAGCCGAAGTCAGACGCTCAACCGACTGAGCCACCCAGGCGCCCCTAGATTAGACATCTTTTTTCTCCTCTTGAGTAAAATGCATGGGAGATACAATTTTTGGAGGCTCTGGGTGTCTGAAAATATTTTTATTTTATCCTCCCACTTTATTGATAACATAGTGTGTCTGGATACCTTTAAGAATTTTGAGGGCATGACCCATTTATGTTTTTGCTCTGATTTTGCTATTAAGTAGTTTGATGACATTCTGATAACTGAGCTTTCCTATGTAACCTTTTAGAGTCTTCTGTTTGACCTCTTATACAGACCTCTCATAGTGGCTTGCCTGGTTGATGACTCTGGGGTCTTCTTACCTTGTCTGATCCTTCAGTTCTAAGAAACTTTCTTTAATTACTCTATTTCCTATTTATTTATTTATTTATTTATTTATTTATTTATTTATTTATTATTTTGTATTCTCCTTACAAAAGGATACCTCACCAGATATTTGCTGGTGCCTTAATCTTGGACTTCCAGCCTCTAGAACTGTGAGAAATCAATGTTTGTTGTTTATAGCTGTCCAGTTTATGGTATTTTTTGTTGCAATAGCCTGAATGGACTAAGACTCGCATCTTCCAAACCTACTGATTTTTTCTTTTCCACTGTAATGTTTTTAAGACTTCTTTTCTCAGAACAATTTCCCCCTCCCCTTTTTTTAAGTAAAATGTCCTGGTTTTGTTTCAGGGTTGCACCGTTTTATCTCTCTAAGGATAATAGTTCTTTTGAATTTTCCTCTACATAGTGTCTTTCTGCCAACTTGCCTTTTTGTTTTTCAAGTTTGTTTCCTTTATATCTTTCATGTTTGAGGATTACTTCAGATACCTAAGATTTCTTTGTTGTCTGAGGGTGGGAGACCAAAAGCCAGTGGGAAGCTCTGAATTTTTGAGTGGGACTTACTGACGTGGACTTGACTGGTGCTGGTGCTCTGACTTGACTGCCTGTGATTTAACAGATAAGTGAGGGAAGAGATCTGGGGTTTTCACATACTCACTTAATGCCCCCTCTTTCCAGTGTTCTACCCTGGCCTTCAGGTAACCTTATGTCCCTGGGACGTTTCCCCCCTCTTCACAGAAAGTCTTCAGTGTTACGTGTGGGGAAGGGAGGGCAGTTGTCCTGCTCTGTACATTAGGACAGGGCTCTGCGCTGTCTGCTCAGTTCCATGTTTTAGCCTCCCTTTATCTGTACTTTTAGAGGCAAATGGTAGGTCATGTTTTGGGCTTTCTTCACTCCTGCTTTTTAGGATTTGGTTTTCTTGAGTTTGCTAAGAAACTACTTGTCTTTTTGTTTCCAAGTTGTACTATTACACTATTTCTGTACCTGTTTCTCTTCTTTGGAGTGTATACCTTTCTTAAAACACAAACACACACATACATACTTCCTTTGGTTGTTTTAATGAAATTTCTGGAGGGAATTAAAGGTAGTTGCCTGTGTTCAATTGGCCACCCTTACCCAGTGGTAAACCTCCGTCATTTTGTTTAAATATTACTATTACAGTGGTATTGGATTTCGGTTATATCATAGATTCAGTAGGGTATTCATAAGGATCCTAGCTGGGAACTTAACCATCATTTACAACGTTATGGGTAGAAATTTTATCAAAGATCTATAACATCAGTTTACACATGATCTCGTTTACAAGATGATAACATATATGTATTTGCGTTGTCACATAGATGCATGTTTTTCTTTTGCAAGATAACGTTTCATCCAAATGAGCATATGCTTCAACTGCTGCATACCCAAACTCCACCACAAGTTATGATTCATTGTTCATTTCCAAGGCAAAATGAATGATGTCCTCAATAAAATGTTAGGAAAATCTGTGACCCACAAAGTTGAGTTAAATTTTCTCTCACAGCAGATACATTCATACTTTATATGAGAGTGAGGATAAAAGAAAAAGACGATTGTCAAGGTAGTCAAAAAATTTGAATCATCAATTTTTCCTCATATCTAATTTTTTCCTTTGCTTGGAGTGGTTTAAGCTATGTACTACTGTACCTATTTAAGGCTTTAACTTAAAAGTAGAAGTAACTACTTTTTAATCATTGCGTTAACTTAGTTCAGTGGTTTGGTGCGTCTGTAATCCCTAGGATCATCAACAACATTTCCCACAGCATGCAAGATCAAAACAATTTCTGTAGTAGTACTAAAATGTTAACTTGCCTTTTTGACTCTCATTCTCTTATTAGTAGTCCAGAGACTACATGATATGTTATGATGTCATTGCTCTGACTGCTAATGATAAATGTAAAACATTATCTTTCTCGCTAAGTCTTTTCAGAACTGCTGCATAGTTGGATAAGACCCAGACTACTCAGGTCTGTAGTGCTGTAGAAGATCATGATTCCGTGTCCAGGTGTTGATCATGCAGTAAAAGTGCTTGCACTCTGCTTAGTTGAGCAAATTTTCAAGCTTCCTGCCTATAGTTTACTGTGATCTGATTCCTGGTGTTCTAAGGGACCATACTGAGAGTCGGCTAGTTCAGCAGTTCATTTTACAGATAAGGAAACCAAGGCACAGAGTGACTTGGTTCAAGGTCTGTGGAGTGTTTTTCTTTTTAAGTTTGGTGAAGCTATTTGGTACCCTAAATCTACCATAAGTATTTGATAAATTATTACAGCAGTTCTCAAATTTTTTGATTTTGGGACCCCATTATACTTTTAAAAATTATACCTTTACACTCAAAAATTGTGTGTTTCCATATGGATATGGATATAGATGTTCATTAAAACTTAAAACAAATTTTAAAAATACCTCCCAATTGATTTAAAAACAATTATAAACCCATTCCATGTTAATATGTTTTTTGATGAAAAATAAATTATTTTTCAAAAGAGAATAACTTCCAAGACTAGAGTTGTTTTATATTTTTGAAAATCTCTTTAATGTCAGCATAATAGAGGGCATCTGAATTGCTAATCTGTCTGTATTTGTTGGAAGTATATGAGGTAAATCTGGCCTCACCAGATATATAGTTGAAAAACAGGAACCTTTTCAGATAATTGTGGATATACTTCTTTGATATTACAGTACAACAAAACTTGACAGGTGGTAGTTTCTTAAAGATCAGTTGTGATATGGAGTCTGAAGATCTGTTATCAGTGGACTTTCCATTCTCTCTGTTACATTAAAATCCATTGGTGTGCCTTGAACTTGGAATGCTTAATTTTGGAACGTGTGTCTCCATTTGGAAAATATTGGTTCATTGACTTAAGCATATCTTCTAAATGCTGATATATAATACTGAAAAGCACATTTGTTAATATTACCACTGTTATCAGAAAAGTCTTTTTTAATATTGGGAAGCTATCAGGTTCGCAGTGGTAGATATGTTTCTCCAAATTCTAAGTTTTGCTTACAAGCTCGAATTTTATCATTGGCAACACAAAATTTCAGTTTTTCTTAAAGCAACAAACTCCTTTCCAAGAAAATGGCATATTCTTAAGTCTGAGTAAGTATAGTTTGTCATTTGTTCTTTCAAGTAAAAATGGTGTTCCATTGTAATTGTGCAAGTGCTTTTCCTTACAATAACAGCTTACTTTGATATGCAGCAGACGTGTTTGTTTATATTTCCTGTTTTGTCAAATAGAATATTTAAAAGATGTACTCAAAGATTGAGACTTAATCAGGTAAATCAGGACCAGCACTAGAATGAAGTGAGGCACCTAGGGTGGAAAACTTAAGAATTCACTACCTGAGGGGCACCTGGGTGGTTCAGTCAGTCCATCTCTTGATTTCATCTCATGGTTTGTGAGTTTGAGCCCCATATCCGGCTCTGTGTTGACAATGTGGAGCTTGCTTGGGATTCTCTCTCTCCCTGCCCGTCTCCTGTTCATGCTCTCCCTCTCTCCGTCTCAAAATAAGTAAACTTAAAAACAAAAACAACTCACTACCTGAAAGTGAGTTCATGCTTAAATTTCCCGCAGGAAATGCTTCACTTGCTGCACCCTGGTCCCAGCCTTGAGATTAGTGATTTTACTGCTTCATCAAGGACTTAAGTGACATTTAAAAATGTTGTCTTTTTAACTGCAAGTGCTTGGAGGTAAAAAAAATACACTATTTAGCTTGGGGGCCACTGTCTTAATTTGTGGTGAAGCTAAAGCAGTATAGCCCTCGTTGCTTTTTTATTTTTCCCTTTATGCTGTTGCTCTTGTATTATCAGTGCAGATGTCAATACAATGAAAAAGAAAATGTTGTAATATTACTGTGAAAGTAATTTTAATGTTACAGACACCTGCGTTCCCAGACCATCTGTGAGAACTGCTGTTATGTTCTGTCATACTATAGCGTAGTTTTTGATATGCTTCTCATTGATTTATCTGTTTTGTTACCTGGAATTGTTAAAAATGAATGTTCTTTAACTTAAGATCAGTAGGAGGGGTACAGTTCGGAAAACAGGGGCTTTGCATCTTTTACCGGATTTGACCATCAATATTTAAGTTACTTAAAATGTTACAGTAGTAGTTCTCCCCTTCCCTGCACATTGGGATTTTACCTGTAGTGGTTTAAAACCATTGCAGAGGGGCCACCCCTAGAATTTAATTGGTTTAGGGTGCTGCTTGGATGTTGGGATTTTCACAGGCTCCAGAGTTGATACCAACATGAAGCCAAAGTTGAGAACTGCTTTATAGAGGATGAATACTGTTTTGATTAGCTGTTTACTCAGGTGTTTTCTACATTTAAATAAAATGGAATTTCCTTTTTTTCTTTTTTCTTTATGTTTATATTTATATTTATTTTTGGGAGAGCACAAGCAGGAAAGGGACAAAGAGAGAGGGACAGAGGATCTGAAGCAGGCTCTGCACTGACAGCCTGACAGCATGAGCCCGATGTGGGGCTTAATTAACGAACGTGAGATCATGACGTGAGCTGAAGTCAGACGCTCAACCGACTGAAGTGCCCCTAAATAAAATGTAACTTTAAAAAGTAGCTTTGACACTGTTCCTGGGACAAAAAAAGGTTAGATTATGACCCCAAGCGATTTAAGAAACAACTTAAAAGTGGTTTAAGAAAGTTAAAAAACAGCATTCAGTTCTGTGAAAAAGCATAGTTGGGGGAAATTTACTAGTGATATTTTAAAATGAGGTTGGTAATTCTGATTGGATTTTTGTGGCCTGTGGTGGGTTGCTTGCTAATTATTAAAAGTTCAATTTATAGGGATTAAATATTCATCATGTAGAAGGCATTATGTTAGTAATGGAGTAGAAATAATTTCTTAGAAAATGAAGTTTAAAGGAATGAAAGCCCATTTTCAAACAAAACTGTTTTGTTTCTTTTTTTTTTCTTAGAATTAAAATTTAAATATAAAGACGGTGTTATTCAAAGGATTTTTCTGTTTGTTTCTTTTAGAATTAAAGTTGGGAGAACTGCTTCATGATAAGCTGTAAGTATTTGAAATAGCGTAGTTTAATATTTCTGGGGTTTTTTTGTGTGTGCAATAGTATTCCTTGAGGCCTGGGTGATACTACATTTCAAAGCTGTAAAAATAAAATGAATTAGAAATCTATTTTTAATCTTGGTGAGCTGTTTTGGGGCAGCTGACCTTAGTTATGATATGAAATGGTTGTACCTGGTAAAACTATGATTTATGGTCCTTTCTTTAAGAGTTAGATGTATAGGATATGGAATTTCTTGAGGAAAAGATACAGATTTTGTGTTATCTGTGATAGGCTGATTGATGACCAACAATGAATGATTTAATGGCTGGATGAGAGAATCCTGGGAAAGGCGAAAAAAGGGAGATGCTTGATTCTATTTGTACTCCCGTAGATAACTCAGTTCCCGTACTACTATGGCCAGGCTCAATTTCAAAATTAGGAATGTGAAATGTTAAATCAGTTAATGGCCAAGATGGGACATTTGAGGAGCAGGAGTAGATCCTGAAATTTAATTTTTTCTCAAACTAATGTGAATCAGAGACATCAAGGGGTTTTTAAAACACACATTGCTGGGCCCAACCCCCAGAATTCCTTCTTTAGGGCTGGTGTGGGACCCCGCAGAAGTTGAAGTTCCAACAAGTTCCCAGGTGAGGTTGATGTGCTGATCCAGGGATTGACCACGCTAAGAACCACTCTGGGTCATCCTTTTGGTGCTGCAGGCGGTTCTAGGAAAGATACAACGAAACCATACCACAAACAAATGCAGGAAAGAGTGTGACTCCTCACTGTGGAACAAGATTTGAGGGAAGACAGCTGAAGAGGGACCAAGTGGTCTTCATTTCCCCAAGGTTTTAGGCTCAGCCCAGGAAACATGATTGTCAGCAGCCTCCCCTGAACACCTATTAAAGTTATATTCTTGTAATTTATCTCTCCCTTAGCTGTCTTGTATTTTCTCCCTACTATACAATCTTCTAACATATATGTAACTTTTTATCTTTACTGTCTGTTTCCTTTTCACTGGAATCTCGGCAGGCAAATTTGTTTTGTGCACTTGAACCTAGAACCGCGTCTAGCATATATTAGGTGCTCAGCATTTGTTGAATGAATGGAGAAATCCTAATTTAATGCTGCTATAATTTCTGTAGAGCGTTTACTAATTAGGCAAGTACTTCACTGGTCTAGGGTTTTAATTGTGCCATTAAAAACTTGTTTTTAGTTGTTCTCTTGTAAGTAATGGATACTTTGTTTTAAACAAATTCAAACATTAGAGATGAAGCAAAAATTTCCCATTGTACTGCCCCCATGTCCCCCATGCTTACTCTTTGCTCAGATATCATCACTATTATGAGATTGTTGCATGTCCTTTTGGACCTATAAAATACATATATGAATAAAATCTGTAAAAATAGTTGATTATAAATTCCTGTCTACAGTATGTATTATTTTGAAAATTCTTTTCCCATTCAGTGTATCTCGGAGATCTTTCCATGTTAGTATATAAGCTATACCTCGTTCATTTTAACTGTTGCTTTGTATTTTACAGTGACTATACCATAATTTATTCTGCAGTATCCCTATTGATGGACATTTAGATTGCAACATGGGAACATGGGATTAGTAACATGGGAAAATTGAAGACATTTAATTTATACAAACCTCTTTGTATGCATGTGCAAATATATTTTAGGATGGAAGCCTAGAAATCAAATGACTGGATTTTAATAGGTTCAGCCAAACTTTACTAAAAAAAAGTCTGTATCAGTCTCCCACCAACAGTATATGAGAGTAAACTAGGTATATTTTTTAAGCTTTCTGAGTGGCCAAAGCAATTCCTCATTGTTTTGTTTTGCATTGCCTGATTACATTTGAATTTGAGCAGCTTTTCACTTTTATTATAAATATACATTTTTTTCTTTTGTGAATTGTCCATTCATGTCCTTTGCCTCTTTTTTTAATTTTTTTTTTAAATGTCTGTTTATTTTTGAGAGAGAGACAGAATGTGAGTGGGTTAGGAGTAGAGAGAGAGGGAGACACAGAATCCAAAGCAGACTCTAGGCTCTGAGCTCTCAGCACAGAGCCCGACGCGAGGCTTGAACTCACAAGCTGTGAGATCATGACTTGAGCCGAAGTTGGATGCTCCACTGACTGAGCCAGCCAGGCGCCCCTGTCCTTTGCCTCTTTTTCTTTGGACTAGTTGCCTTATTTGTTGTATGAGTCAGTTGTATTCTGGATAACAACTTTTTAAAAATTACCTATATTAAAAATACCCTTCCTAGATAATTATGGTGTTTTAACTATGGTTTATTATCATTGCATATAAATTTAAAATATTTACACAATTGCATACATCAACTTCTCCTTTTATAGTTTTTTGAAATTATTGAAAATCTTTTTTTTGTTCAGAAATTCAAAAATTATTGAAATCTTTTGTTTGCTTGTTTTAGGTATAGAACTTAAATCTGCCTGGGTTTACTTTTTAAAATTGTGTGAATCAAATTGTGTGCCCCTTGTTTCAGCAGTATTTATTGATTAATCCACTATTTTTCATTACTTTGAAATTCTGTCTTTATCATATAGAATTCCTACAGAAATGTGGGTTTAGACTGTTTTCTATTGATCTGTGTATTCTAGAATGTTTGTAATTATTATGTCTTATAGTATCTTTGATATTTGGTGAATACTGTTTTTGTTGAAAGAATTCTCTTCCATTTTTGCATATTTTCTGTTTTGGCTTGACAAGCTCTTTGAAAAATACTATTTGGGTTTTGATTAGCATAGTTTAGAGTTGTTTTCAATAATAACATACTCATCTTGTCAGATTATCTTGAAGCATTGAGAGATTTGAGGGATTGCAGGGAAGAGTTTGTCTCCTTAAAGCTGGTTTTAATGTCTTGCTGCTTTTCTAAGAGGAAATGATGTATTGTAACAAGGTAATGTCTTTATTTTCCTGGTAGTATAATAGCTTAGACTAAGCAAAATGTGAAGTCAGTAGCTTGATCACCTATCAGACTTTCTTTTAAGCTTTTCTTTTTCCTGTCCCATTTTTTAAGGCGTATCTGTTAATGATATACTCACTAACCAGTCCACAGTGCACCACAACTATCTTGTTTATATGGCTAATAAGCCATAAATACCAGATACAAGTTAACACGACTCCTGGATTATTTTTCATTATGTTACTGCCAGAACTTCGGGCATTGTAGATGGTAATGTGCTGCATTATTCCTATTATTCAAGATATAAAGAAAATAAATCAAAAATTACATTTGGTAATGATTATTCCAATACAACTTTCTAAATATTAAGTAGAGAAAACCATTTAAAGAAGGCAAAGTGAAATCCATTATAGATCAGTTGATCTTTTTTCCAAAATTTCTAATGTGCAACCTTTTAAAAGGAAACACAAAAAACAACTTTTGTTTTTTCACCTGCACAGTGTATGCAAATAATTTGACCGCTACATAGAATTTTTATGTTAAAATAAGATTGTTTAATTTTTTTAATTTAAAAATTTTTTTTTCTTTTTTTTTGCGAGAGAGTTACATACATGCATAAGCCAGAAATGGGTAGAGGAAGAGAGAGAATCCTAATCAGGCTCCGTGCCCAGTGTAGAGCCCGACAGTGGGGCTCAATCTCACGACCCTGAGATTATGACCTGAGCTGGACATTTAACTGACTGAGCCACCCAGGTGCCCCAGAGGGAGATTATTTAATTGAAATAGAAGTGTTAGCAAATTGGGAAGACTAAATACATAGAACACTATATATTTAAAGTACTATAATTATTATATCATTGAGGGAATCTGGGTAAACTTACTGGTTCAAAAGAATTTGTGGGGTCAATTTTTTTGCTTGCAGATTTGGTCTTTTTGAAGCCATGTCTGCCATTGAAATGATGGATCCCAAGATGGATGCTGGCATGATTGGAAACCAAGTTAATCGAAAAGTTCTCAATTTTGAACAAGCTATCAAGGTAAATACCATTGTGCTTTTTGTGTTTTATCATTTGTTATTCCACATGTTAAAACAGTGCCCATCAAACTTGGCATATTAAAATACAATTTTTTTACAAGCATCTCAGGTACATAAACAAAACTTAGTTACGAGCTTTAGTTATCTTTTTTTTTGAAGTCTGTAAATTGTTCAAAGGTCTTCATTACAAGCTGGCACTAAATTTGTGTGTGTGTTTACTAATTTTTTAAAGCATTTCAGTATATATTCAAATACCAGGGTAGTTGGTTAAGGGGTTAAGTTTTATATATTAACACACTAAGCAGAATGCTTGTGGTTGTGAATTTGAAATTCATTCTGTGAGGATTGACTTAGAAATTCATTCACAGTTGCCACAGAGTTTAATTTTGCATATTTTATGAAGAAAGATTTGCTAAATGGATATTTAAATAAAATTTACAAGTAGTAAAATTAATCACCTTAAGGGAAGGGTTTTTTAAAAATTTTTTTATTTTTATTTTTGAGAGAGAGAGCGAGCACAAGTCGGGGAGGGGCAGAGAGAGAGGGGGACACATAATCCGAAGCAGGCTCCACGCTCTGAGCTGTCTGCACAGAGCCCGATGTGGGGCTTGAACGCATGAACCGTGAGACCATGACCTGAGCTAAAGTCGGATGCTCAACCAACTGAGCCACCCAGGAACCCCAAGGGAAGGGTTTTTAAAAATGTTTACTTTTCTAAGTACTTTTGATCCATTAAAATGATTCGTATTTATTAATGCTTAAAACTAATTTGAACTATGTTTTTAAATACTTGTTTAACTTTTTGTTTATAAAGGCCTTTATTCTTTTCAAATTAAGAGGCTTTGATTTTTTTGTATTGAAGATCTATTTAAGATATATTTCAAGAATACAGAGTTAATTTGGCATTTTAGTTTTTATCAGATGATGATATAGTTCTAGAATTATTATTTTTTAAGTATTTAATTCTTGGAGGCCAAAATGCTACTGGACATAGAAACTGTAACTTTTATAAAAACTTCTCATATGTCATATTTCTCCTTTTTTAGGATGGCACCATTAAAATTAAAGACCTCACCTTGCCTGAATTGATAGGAATAATGGATACTTGTTTTTGCTGTTTGGTAAGAGTACACTTGGTTAATCTAAAAACTGTGACTTCCTAGAAAGTTCCCTCTGGTTGGGAGAATTGAATTAGAGAAGAGAGGTAGGAAAACCATTGTGCAGTTTCTTGCAGTAATCTAGGAGAGGTGTGATGCTCTTGACTAAGTTAATAGTAGTGAGGATGAAAAAGGAGAGTTAAAGGAGTGGCTAAGCACCTGGTTAGTTCTAAAATTGTGAATTCCCTACTTAATGGATTTTTATTGACTCCACTGTGGAATTGATTGTTTTTAGATTCTGTGTAAGGTGGCATTCTAATTTCATTAGTCTCCAAATATATTGCACACTGAATTCTATATAAGAATGTTTCCCTTAGATAGCTAATCATATTTATGGTGTATGATTTTTGAAAGACTTTAGTCAGTGAAAGTGAATTGTAATTCTTCTGTCTTTTCTTAGCTTCCTTTTAATCATCTTTGAAATCCTGTGGTTAATTATATATTTATTTGGGTCTGTGGCTTTCTAGCCCTTGACTGTCGGATTTATTTAGACTTTGCAGACCCTCTGTGTCATCTTAAACATATACATTCTTTTACTTCTTTATAGATAACCTGGCTAGAAGGCCATTCCTTGGCACAGACAGTATTCACGTGCCTTTACATTCATAATCCAGACTTTATAGAAGATCCTGCCATGAAAGCTTTTGCTCTGGGAATTCTGAAAATCTGTGACATTGCAAGGGAAAAAGTAAATAAAGCTGCTGTTTTTGAAGAGGTAAGATTTTGTAATAATAAGAATTCCTGAAACTCATTGACCACTTTATTTATTGTGATGTATTTAAATGATTATATGATACATGTTTTTATTGATACATGTAGTTAAAAACAGTTTTTAAAAGTGATGCTATGCTGTTTACAGATATATTGACTGAAAGAATCCAGTTCGAAGAAAAAACTTTCATCTTAGTATATGTTCGTTCTGTTGGCACCATTCATTGAGTATCCATTATGTGCTGAGAGAGTACTTTGCTCTGAATATTATGGGGATTCACAAAGACTATGAAGACACAGCCTCAAGTCTCTTAAAAATTATAACACAGAAGTGTTGTACTTTCAGTTTTTGGGTAATAGGGAGCTAAGGAAAACAAAGGTATGAAAAATATTTCAGGATATAAATATTTTCTTCCAGTTTATACTAAGTACCTTGCCCTTAGGAAGTGTTTTAAGTTTTAGACATAGAAAGATTTTTTTTCTCCTTATGAGAAATTTTATGGAGAAATGTGATAGTATTTAAAATTATTGATACAAAAATTATTTTTTTAATTCTTCCTTTTGTTGAAACTTCTGTTTCTTTTTAACACTGTTACTAATCCAAAATAAATATTTTAGTCTCCTACAGTGGTTCAGTGTATACAATGTATAGCTTTTCTAAATTTATATATGTGAGAATAATTAAATATATAGCTAATATGATCACATTTAAATATATGGCTTGTGAGTTGTCTATGAAATACTGCCTACTTTTATACACTTATTTGTTACTTAACTACCTATTTTAATTGCTGTGGGTATCATTATGGAATATCTTACCCATTTGAGTGAAAATTTTAAAAAGATTAAGTTAATGAGAAGAGATACACAAATTATTAAATACTTACATTCTCAACGTATGCCCAAAAGGACATCAAAAATCCTAGTCCTAGGGCAGAGAAAGGATTCATTTAGCAAATAGTACTCGGACAGTTGGTTAGCACCCTTGAGAATTAACTTATCATCATTTTATATCTGCCTTAATCTTTTGGGTTGTTGTAACAACAGAAGTTTATTTCTCATATTTCTGGAGGTTAAGAAGTCCACAATCAAGGCACCAGCGGCTCCAGTGTCTGGTGAAGGCCTGACTACTGGTTCATAGTTGGCCATCTTTTCACTGTGTCCTCACATGGCAGAAAGTGTAAGGGAGATCTCTGGGATCTCTTTTACAAGGGCACTGGTCCCGTTCATAGGGCTCTACTCTCATGGCCTGATCATCTCTCAGAAGGCGCCCCACCACCAGATACCATCACATTGGGTGTTAGGACTTAACAGGAATTTTGGAGGGACACAAACATTCAGCCTATAACAACATCTAAATAATTGCAGATCAATGAAATATTTTAAGTGTAAAAAGTTGTTAAAAGTCAGAAAATAGTTTACAGAAAATAAAATGGCCTTTAAACATGAGAAAAGATACATAAGAGAAATGTAGAATAAAACTGAGGTGCCTTTTTTTACCCATTATTGGCAAAGATTAGAAATTTCTTATACTGTGTCGATGAGGGTGAGAAACAGGTACTCTCATGTGCTGTGTGTGTGAGAGAGAGATGAACAGTCATCATTTCTCTCTTTTTAAGAAAACCTTTTTATTTGGAAATAATTTCAAATTATCAGAAGTTATAGTAACCACACAAAGAACACCATATATCTCTCACCTTGATTCAGCTGCTATTAATGAATTGTTCCAATTGAATTGCTTCTTCAGTTTCTGTTGTGTATGAATACACATGTTTATGTATTTTTTTCCCCCGAACCGTTGGAGACTAAGTTGCATACGTTTTGAAGTTCTCCCTCCAAACATCTCTCAGTGTGCATCTCCTAAGAAAGAAGCACTTTCATACACAGCTACAGCACAGTTATCAACTTCAGTGAATCTGTAATAACAGTCCATTCTCTGTATTCTGTTCCTGTCAGGTGACCCAGCATTGTCCTTCTTAGCATTTTTACCCTATACTACGGGTTCCAGTCTAGGATCATGTCCTGCATTTGGTTGCCTATCTTTTTAGTCTCTTTAATCCACAGAAGTTCCTCAGCCTTTTTTTTTTTTTCTCCATACCATGGATAATTTTGGAGAACACAGGCCTCTCCTGGTTTGCCTTTTTTCATGGAATGTTCCTCACTTAGGATTTGTGTGTTTTTCCTCATGATTACATTTAGATTAAGCAATCCTGGCTGGAATACAACAAAAGTAATATTGTGTCTTCCTTCCGGTGCCACAGCTGAGGCATACAGTGTCCATCGGCCTCCTCAGTGGTGATGTTATTTTGTTCCAAGGTGTTTTCTGATTACTGTATGGTTAGTTTTTAGCCTGGCATATAATAAGCAATCTGTAGGGAAGCTCTTTAAAATCATGGAAATATCCTGCTCATTAAAACCTATCCCCTATCCATTCATCAGTTGATGGACATTTAGGCTCTTTCCATAATTTGGCTATTGTTGAGAGTGCCGCTATAAACATTGGGGTACAGGTGCCCCTATGCATCAGTACTCCTGTATCCCTTGGATAAATTCCTAGCAGTGCTATTGCTGGGTCATAGGGTGGAACTGGAGAGTGTGATGCTAAGTGAAATAAGCCATACAGAGAAAGACAGATACCATATGGTTTCACTCTTATGTGGATCCTGAGAAACATAACAGAAACCCATGGGGGAGGGGAAGGAAAGAAAAAAAAAAAAAAAAAAAAAAAGAGGTTAGAGTGGGAGAGAGCCAAAGCATAAGAGACTGTTAAAAACTGAGAACAAACTGAGGGTTGATGGGGGGTGGGAGGGAGGGCAGGGTGAGTGATGGGTATTGAGGAGGGCACCTTTTGGGATGAGCACTGGGTGTTGTATGGAAACCAATTTGACAGTAAATTTCATATATTAAAAAATAAAAAAATAAAAAAAAAAAAAACCTATCCCCTAGATTTAGCATCCATCAATACTTGCTTAGTTTAATCTTCACTGTAAAATGATGATTTTCTAAGTTTAGCATGCCCTCCACATTTGTTAGTAAGGACTCAGGTTTCCAGTGTAAGCAAGACTCATGTTTTTATGGTATCATAAATTCACACAACTATTTTATTTTTTTTTCAACGTTTTTTTATTTTTTATTTTTTTTATTTTTGGGACAGAGAGAGACAGAGCATGAACGGGGGAGGGGCAGAGAGAGAGGGAGACACAGAATCGGAAACAGGCTCCAGGCTCCGAGCCATCAGCCCAGAGCCCGACGCGGGGCTCGAACTCACGGACCGCGAGATCGTGACCTGGCTGAAGTCGGACGCTTAACCGACTGCGCCACCCAGGCGCCCCCACACAACTATTTTAAAGAACAATTAGTAATATTAGTATAAGTTAAAGTGTGTATGACTTATCTCCGCAGTTTCACTTTTAAGAATTCTACAAATAGATCTGTGCTGTGCACAAAGACTTGTATGCAAGGACATTAATTGTAGTTTTGTTTGTAGTAACTAAGGTCTAGAAACTATCTTAATGTCCATCAACAGGAGACTCATTAAGTGATGCTACCTTCATACAGTTGGGTATTGTGGCCCCTTTACAAAGGAGGTAGGTTTATGTATACAAGTAAGATTAGGTCTCCAAAATAAAGTAAAGTAAGTCAGGTGTAGAAAAGTGTGTAGTAGGTTACTACCATTTTATTTTCTTTTTTTTTTAATGGGAGTTATTTATCTTCATAAATAAGATAATTGGAAGATTTTATTTAAGTTTATTTTGAGAGGGAGAGAGAGAAGGGAAGCAAGTGAGGAAGGGATGGAGACAAAATCCCAAGTAGGCTCCGTGCTATTAGCATGGAACCCAATGTGGGACTCAAACCCACGAACTGTGAGATCACGATCTGAGGCAAAGTCGGACACTTAACCGACTGAGACACCCAGGCACCCCAAGATAACTGGAATCTTGAGGATTGGGATATATACTTTTTTGTGCTGTTGGAATTTTTATTATGTGCCTGGATAAATTTGTTTTAAAATAAATGAAAATGGGGCACCTGGGTGGCTCAGTCAGTTAAGCGTCCAACTCTTGATTTTAGCTCAGGTCATGATCTCACAGTTAGGGAGTTTGAGCCCTACATTGGGCTCTGTGCTGCTGGTGTGGAGCCTGCTTGGGATTCTCTTAAAACCTCTCTCTGTCCCTTCCCTGTGCTCTCTCTCTTTCAAAATAAATAGAAAACTTTAAATGAAAATAATTTTTTTGTAATATAAATAATTATAATTGAAATTCTGCATATCCTCTGGATGAAGGACTTACAAATGGGAGAAATTGTAAAGGAAAAGACTAATAGGAAAAAGCTGATAAAAAAATTTTTAGAAAAATCTGGATAACAAAAATAACCAAATACTTCTTTATTAGGCTCTCATTCAAATAAAGCATAACACTGAAGCCCAGATGAATAAATGGGCAGTAAAATAAACAACTTACTCTTGGAGGAAGGTAATAAATTGCCATCACATTTTTAAAATTTAGCCTTATGTAATCCAAGAAATACAATTAAAATAAAAAGTAATTAGATCATTTTTCATCTACTAAATATATTTATAAATGAGACCATTCAGTATTGGTAAGGATACAGTGAGTTGTCATTTTGGTTTTTATTATAGTGGGAGTGTGCATTAGCACAGGTGAAATTAATTCATCTCTAGAACTCAGCCTTAAATGATTAGAAGCATGGACACTTCATGCCCAATACTTGAATAAGTTTTCAATAGTGAAAGTTGGCATCAACCAAAATGCCACCATTAAGGTTATGCTTGAAGTAAATTATGGATAATTTATTACCATGGATAATTTATTATGGATAATTATAAGTAAATAATTTATAATTTATTATACATAGTGATAGTGAAAATGATGTTTAAAATCATAGGAGAATATATACTTTTAAACGGTTAGGAAAGTGGCACATAGTGTAAGCAACTGTGTAAAATTAAAAGAAAACTAGGAAGAAATATAAGTAAAATCTCCTGGGCTGAAGAGATTGTTGTTTTTTCTTTTTTTTAATGTTTGTTTATTTTGAGAGTGCTGGGGAGGGGCAGAGAGAGAGATCCCAAGCAGGGTCCACACTCAGCACAGAGCCTGAGGAGGGCTGGATCTCATGACCATGAGATCATGACTTAAACTGAAATTAAGAGTCAAATGCTTAACTGACTGAGCCACCCAAGTGCCCCTATGTTTTGTTTCTATAAACTTTTCAGATTTGCTAGATAGGTTTATCTTGTTTTTAAATTAGAAAAAGAATTGATTGCCTAGTGAAAGTTCTTAAGAGAACTACTAATGAATAAGTAAGAATGAACTGTAATAAACCAGTCATTTCTTTGTTTGAAATGCTGCTTCTGAAGTTCTAGGTGCTGTTATAATAATTTTGCCCTCAAGATGTGTCTCTGCTTTGGGGGCGCCTGGGTGGCTCAGTCGGTTAAGCCGCCGACAGGCTCAGGTCATGATCTCGTGGTCCGTGAGTTCAAGCCCCGCGTCGGGCTCTGTGCTGACAGCTCAGAGCCTGGAGCCTGTTTTAGATTCTGTGTCTCCCTCTCTCTGACCCTCCCCCGTTCATGCTCTGTCTCTCTCTGTCTCAAAAATAAATAAACGTTAAAAAAAAAAAAAAATTAAAAAAAAAAAACACAAAAAAAAGATGTGTCTCTGCTTTGTTTTTACTTATGAACTGGAGACATTTCACTTGTCTAAAGATGTGTCTTTCTTAATATCCTGTGTACATATACAAAATGGGAACCATAGTTCCCCCATCACACCGCTGGTCCACTTGCATTCTACATTCTTGCAAAATGGTATCTACAGGGTTATCTGATTGAATTCTTTTATTTTTACCTTTCAAGTGTCTTGAATCTGGGCATTGCTTTTCCTTCTCTCTCATTGTTCCTGCTTTACTTTGAGCCTTTCTTAGCTTCAGGTTTAGATTCCTTGTGAGTGTCTGTACTCTTCCTTCTGGCCCACTCTTTCCCTCTAGGCCACTCTCCACTTGACCACTAGTTACCTTCTTAAAAGTAGGTAATTTGGTCATATCTGGTTTTGCTCTTTGAAAATTTTTCCTACTATGTGTGTTTTAATAAAAGTACTTGTACAAGGGCACCTGGGTGGCTTGGTTGGTTGAGCATCCGACTTCGGCTCAGGTCATGATCTCATGGTTCATAAGTTCGAGCCTGGCATCGGGTTCCGTGCTGACAACTCAGAGCCTGGAGTTTGCTTTGGGTTCTGTGTCTCCCTCTCTCTCTGCTCCTCCTCTGCTTGCACTCTGTCTCTCTCTTTCAAAAACCAAACATTAGAAATAATGTTTAAAAAGTACTTGTACATACTATGCAAAATCAAGTACCCCACAATATGCATAATGAGAAATTATAGTTCTCTGTTTTTTTCCTCATTCCATAATAATATTAAATTTTTTTTAGCTTTTTGCCAGTTAATTCCGTATTTCTGGATAATAGGCGTGTATTCTAATTTCTGGATAAAAACAATTTGAAGTGCTTATTTTTGAGAGAGTGAGAGAACACACATGTGAGCAGGGGAAGGGTAGAGAGTGGGGACAGAGGATCCAAAGCGGGCTCTGAGCTGACAGCAGAGAGCTTGATGCGGGGCTCAAACTCACAAACCCTGAAGTCATGGCCTGAGCTGAAGTTGGAAGCTTGACTGAGCCACCTAGATGCCCCTCGATATTAGCAATTTTTAGCTGGTATGTCAGCACATTTTTAGCATATAACTAGCGTTCACATATTATCCTGTCCTGTATCCAAATAGTAATTCAGTTTTTTGTTAAATCATTAATCAGTGTTGACATTATTGTGATTGTATAAGTACTAATGACAGATGAGCCAAAGTGGTGTAAACGTACATTTCCGTTCTCATACAAATTTTTGTTTTTCTTGAAATGATAACTGCCTCTTGTTTTTTGGTTTGCTTAGTTTTCTGTGTACTTGATTCTCCCTCTCCCATCATTAGGAAACACATCAGGTCGTCTTATCGGTTTATGTATTTTTTGAAATTATCCTCTTTAGCTCCTTTGTTCTCTAGGTTCAGGCTGGATCAGTGCCCTTCTAGGTCCACTGTATAGCTGGGATTCCAGTTTTATCTTCGCCCTTCTCCTGAGAATTTCATTTCCCTCTCTTTGTTAGATTTCTGGTTACCTGGATTTTATGCCTTTATTATTATTCTTTATTACTTTGGTTGGTGCAGTATTTCCAGTTCCATGGGGAGACGGAGAGGGAATTGTTCTTTGAGAACTTACATGTTTGCAAATGTCTCCCCTACCCTCACACTCGATTGAAAGTTTGGTTGTAATAGATTTCTAGGTTGGAAAATAATTTTCCTCTGAATTTTGAAGGCCTTATTCTACTGACTCTTTTTTTTTTTTTTTTTTTTTTTTTTTACATTTTATTTATTTTTGAGACAGAGAGAGACAGAGCATGAACAGGGGAGGGTCAGCGAGAGGGAGACACAGAATCTGAAACAGGCTCCAGGCTCTGAGCTGTCAGCACAGAGCCCGACGCGGGGCTCAAACTCACGGACCGCGAGATCATGACCTGAGCCGAAGTCGGCCACTTAACCGACTGAGCCACCCAGGCGCCCCATCTACTGACTCTTAATTTCAGTGTTGCCATCCTGATTTTTTATACCCATGTTTTCTCTTTGGAAGCTTTTAGGAGTTTTCTTTCTAATGACTGTACCTTAAACTTGGTCATTCCAACCCTTTACTGATCTCAGTTTGAAGGATCCTATTCTCAGACTCCCACCTCTGTTTCTGGGTTGCTTGTATTCTGACTCCTATGGTTCATCTCTACTTGGGCTCCAGTTTATCATATTGTTTTTTTTGTTTGTTCGTTTTTTTGCATTGTATTTATTTATTTTAATTTACCTCCAAGTTAGTTAGCATACAGTGCAACAGTGATTGCAGGAGTAGATTCCTTAATGCCCCTTACCCATTTAGCCCATCCCCCCTCCCGCAACCCCTCCAGTAACCCTCTGTTCTCCATATTTAAGAGTCTCTTGGGGCGCCTCGGTGGCTCAGTCGGTTGAGTGTCCAACTTCAGCTCAGGTCATGATCTCATGGTCCGTGGGTTCGAGCCCTGTGTTGGGCTCTGTGCTGACAGCTCAGAGCCTGGAGCCTGCTTCAGATTCTGTGTCTCCCTCTCTTTCTGCCCCTCCCCCATTCATGCTCTGTCTGTCTCAAAAATAAATAAATATTAAAACATTTTTTTTAAATTAAAAAAAGTCTCTTCTGTTTTGTCCCCCTCCCTGTTTTTATTATTTTTGCTTCCCATATGTTCATCTGTTTTGTATCTTAAAGTCCTTGTATGAGCGAAGTCATATGATATTTGTCTTTCTCTAATTTCGCTTAGCATAATACCCTCTAGTTCCATCCACGTAGTTGCAAATGGCAAGATTTCATTCTTTTTGATTGCTGAGTAATACTCCATTGTATATGTCATATTGTTTTTTTACTGTCATTACCCGTTTGGTCCTACTTTCTGATTTTAAATACCATCTTCCTTCCTTGCAATAACTCCCTTGCCTACGCTTGCAGCTCTCTTCCTCTCTTGCCTTATTGGACCTCAATTCTAGTTAAATCCAACCCTCCATCTCCTGTGCCTTTACACTAGCACATCACAGTGTAACTGGAGAAAAATACATTCACACTGATTTCCTACTTTCAGTTCATCACCACTAACTTCAAGTGGGCCATGAGTGCTCCTTAGCAGTCTTACATTTCCCTGGTTCGTTCACCCTCCCTCTCCTCAGGCTTCCAATTTACTCACTTGAAGCAAACCTACCTTCCTGCTGCACTAAATAATGGAAGTAATCTTCTCACCTACCTCCACATGTGCCCTGTGTTCTTTGGCCCTTCCATCCAGATGAACCTTCTCTCCTGTCTAAGGTTGATCCCTTCTGCTTATGTATTAGATCCCATACCCTGTCTTATATTCAAAAATATTGCTCTAGTAATTCTCTCTGTCCCTTGCATAATGAATTTGCCCCTGTACCGGATCATTCCTGTCAGCATGCAAACATGCCTTATCTTCCTCAGTCTTAAAAAAATGCCATTTTTTGGCATACTTCAGCTTCTGCCCCATATCTCAGTTCTTTTCAGCCAGACTTCTTGAATTCACTCGAGTCAGGCTTTGAATGGTATTCCACCAAAGCTTCATTGTCATGGTCACCCAAGACCTCAGTGTTGCTAAACCCGTTGGTTAATGTTTGGTCTTAAACTTGATTGGTCATCAGATTTTTGACATGGAGTCCATCCTTGAAACAAATTATTTTCTTGGCTCTTTTTCCCTGGTTTCCTGCCTCACTGATTGTTCTTGTTTGTCATCTCTTTTTTAAAAAAATTAAAAAAAATTTTTTTTTAACATTTATTCATTTTTGAAAGACAGAGACAGAGTGCAAACGGGGGAGGGCTAGAAAGAGAGGGA
This sequence comes from Panthera uncia, assembly GCF_023721935.1. Taxonomy (NCBI): domain Eukaryota; kingdom Metazoa; phylum Chordata; class Mammalia; order Carnivora; family Felidae; genus Panthera; species Panthera uncia. The sequence goes on from NC_064807.1 coordinate 25,890,634, forward strand.
GACAGAATCCGAAGCAGGCTCCAAGCTTGGAGCTGTCAGCACAGAGCCTGACACAGGGCTCGAACTCATGGACTGTGAGATCATGACCTGAGCCGAAGTCAGCCGCCCAACCAACTGAGCCACCCAGGAGCCCCTAAATTTTTTTTAATGTTTATTTATTTTTGAGAGGTCGACAGCACAAATGAGGGAGAGGCAGAGAGAGAGGGAGACACAGAATCCAAAGCAGGCTACAGGCTCCAAGCTGTCAGCACAGAGCCTGACATGGGGCTTGAACGCACGAACCATGAGATCATGACCTGAGCCAAAGTCAGACGTTTAACCAACTGAGCCATTCAGGTGCCCCGGTTTGTCATCTCATTCTTTAGGCCAGCACTGTCCAATAGATAACAGAATACAAGCCATTTATATCATTTAAAATGTTGTAGTAGCTTATCGGTGGAATTAATTTTGGAACGTTTTATTAGTCCAATATATCTAAAATAATATTCCAGTATATAATTATTTAAAAAACATTAATGAAACATAAAATTGCATTTTTTGGTACCAAGTATTCCAAGTGTGGTATGTATGTTACACTCACAGCACATCTCAGTTTGAACCATCCACATTTGAAGCACTCACTACTTGACTGGTTGTGTGATGGCCATATTGGACAGCACAGTCTAAATATTGGTGTGGCTCAGGCTCCATCTTTACACCTCTGTCTGTACTCACTTCCCTGATGACCTCGTGCAGTTTCATAGTCTTAAATTCTGTCTCTACTAATTAAGCCTAAGTTTGTATCCTCAGCCTAGACTTTAGACTTCCCTAAATCTCAGACTTCTATGTGCTTACTGCCTGTTCTGCATTCTCCATTTAGATGTCTGTCTCCGAGTACGTTTCCAAAATGGAGTTGCTGATTTCCCCCTTGCCTCCTACCTAACTACTTCTTTCTGTAGTCTTCTCAATCTCAGCAAATGGAGCTCCGTTCTTCTCGTGTAGAACAAAAATCCTGCAGTCATCCTTGATTCTTCTCTTTCTCTCATTCCCCACAGATAAACCCTCAGGAAGTCCTGTGAACCAAAGGCTGTCAAACTACAGCCTGCAGACCAACCTACCCTGTTGCCTTTGTTTTTTATGGCTCTTGAGCTAAGAACGGTTTCTGCGTTTTAAAGAGTTATATAAGTACCTACATAATATTCTCCACTTTACCACTTGGCCTGCAATGGATAAAATATATATTATCTGGCTCTGTAAGAAATAGTTTGCCTGTCTTTGACTGATACTATCTATTTGTTAGCATGTGCCAGGTGCTGCTGGGTGTTAATGCACCTTAATGACAGGCATATATTGCCTTGCTTATGTAGGGTGAGGGTGGAGGCAGACTAAGAGCTCCTTCCTTAAACATCAGCTTCTTCTGATGCCATACCTCAGTCTACAAAGGTGTCTGATACCTCTAATTCTTTTTTTTTTTTTTTAATGTTTGTTTATTTTTGAGAGAGAAAAATAGAGCCCCCATGCAAGCAGGGAGGGGCAGAGGGAGACAAAGGATCCCAAGCAAGCTCTGCACTGACAACAGCAATCCTAATGTAGGATTTGAACTCAAACTGTGAGGTCATGGGCTGAGCCAAAGTCAGACACTCAACCAACTGAGCCATCCAGGAACTCTGAATTCTTGAAAGTTTTCTTTGTCTTTACTTCCGAGTGGCATTGGTTTAGCTTTTTTCACTCACATAAGTCAGTTACTTTTTGTCCATTACTTTGCATCTTCCAAAAATTGTCTTATGCATTTTGTCTCTTGTCCTCCATTCTCTTTGTCCTTTGGGATTCAAACTTGTAATTCCTATAGTGTCATTGTTAGTATGATTTTAAGAGGTATAGTAGAGTATAGTAGCATTAACCAGAAGTTCACCCTTTCTGCTGCCTACATGATAAAAGTCAAAAACCTCTTAGAGTAACGCTGTCCATGAGCCAGGCCTAACTTTATTACTCATCTTTTTTGTTGTTTTATTGAGTTATATTTGACATACAGTGTTGTGGACGTTTAAGGTGTAGCGCACATTGATATGATGCATTTATATTGCTGTATAATTGCCATAGCTCACACCTGTTGCATCACATAATGATCATTTCTGTTAGTGCTGGGAACGGTTAAAATCTAGTCTCTTAGCACATTTAGTGTTTATAATAGAGTTTTGTTGTTTATAATCTGTGCTTGTGTTAGGTCCAGGACTTACCGCCTAGTTGTCAATATGTACCCTGAACACCTCTCCCATTTCCTCACCCTCCAGTTCCTGGCAACCGCCATTTTATTCTTTTACTCACCATTTTACTAGCTTTTATAATTTTGGTTTTCTTAGTTAGATTCCACCGTAAGAGGTAACATATAGTGTTTGTTTTTCTGTCTCTGACTTACTCATGTGGTATGGTATTCTCCAGGTCTATGTTGTTGCAAATGGCAGGATTTCCTTTTTTCTATGGCTGAGTAGAATTCCATTGTCTATACATACATACATACATACATACCACATCTTTATCCATTCATGCATTGGTGGACACTTAGGTTGTTTTTGTGTCTTGGCTGTTGTGAATAGTACTGCAGTAACATGGGAGCCATGTAGGTCTCTTCGTTATCTGCTTTCATTTCTTTTTGATCTATACCTAGAATTGGGATTGTTGGATCATAGGGTAGGTCTTTTTTTTTTTTTTTTTTTTAGGGTAGTTCTAATTTAATTTTTTGACGAACCTCCATACTGTTCTCCATAGTGGCTGAACTAGTTTACAATCCCACCAACAGTGCACAAGGATTCTCTTTCTCCACATCCTCACCGACACTTGTCATCTCTTGCCTTCTTGATGATCACTCTTACATTGTCATTTCATTGTGGTATTCATTACTCCTCTTCCTTCTCCCTGTGGCATATTGTTGTTCAGCTGCTCCTGAGTACGCTATTCTCTCATTATCCCATGCCTGTGCACAGTATGCTCCTTCTGGCTCTTACGTCTTTTCTCCTTACCTATTTAGGGAAAAGTCCTATTTATCTTTAGGTTTGGATCCCACTCTCCTGACTTGCCCATACAGATTTCAGTTTTCTTCTCTGCTCTTCTTAGCACATTCTTCTATTACAGCTGGTGTCTGCGTACTGGCTTGCATGGAACAGTCTTACTTGGCACCTTTTATCCTGTATGGTTATTAATAGCATCCCTTTTTACTCTCAATAGTGTGCCAGTTTGAATAATGAATGCATGTATGGCCCACTCCTTCTGTCATTTTCTTTGATTATGGATGTAATGTTTGAAGGTAACTCCTGCTTCATTTTGTAAACTTGAAAATCTGAGATGGTCTCAGCTTAGGATGATGGAGCTGAAAGATTACTTCTGGAATTCCTGTTATTTGGCATGCTAGAAGTGTGTATCACTTAAGTCACTGTAGTTGGATTTTTGTCTTATTTGCAGCCAAACATATTTCTAATACAAAAATAAACTATAAAAGTTGGTTTGGGGTGCCTGGGTGGCTCAGTTGGTTAAGCATCTGACTTTGGCTCAGGTTATGATCTCACGGTTTGTGGGTTCGAGCCCCATGTTGGGCTCTGTGCTGACAGCTTGGAGCCTGGAGCCTGTTTCAGATTCTGTGTCCCCCTCTCTGTCTGTTCCTCCCCTGCTCAAGCTCTGTCTCTCTCTCTCTCTCTCTCTCTCTCTCTCTCTCTCAAAAATAAATATTAAAAACAATTTTTTTTTAAAGTTCTGGTTTGCCTGGTAAAGAGTAAATGCTATTACCCGTTTGGTGTATATTTCCTCACATACTTCCTAATAATATGTATACATGTGTATTTTATTTAACGTGATGAAATTATATAAACTGCAACTTTTTCCCACAGACAATAGAAAATAGATTTCTATACCTACCAACACATGTAGGTGGAGAGCTACCTCATTGTTTTTTATTAGCTGCATAACATCATGTTAAGAGTACAGGTTTTGAATAATTATCTGTGGCATGAATCATTAAAGGATGCTAAAACTAGTGAACAAAAGTATAATGAGCACAGGATTTGTACCTAGCCTCCAAGTATCTTCTGGCAAGATATATATTAATTACAAAGGGAAGTGAGTAGTTTATAGTGAAGAAATGTGGCAGATACCATCTTAGCTAAGTGGCCAGACTTAATATCACCAACAATAGGACAGGTCAACATGTACCTCCAGATACAATGCTCCATGAAGAACACAGCATCACTTCTGTGGTATTCCTATCCAATATGACATAAATTGGATTTAATCTTGGGGAGACATAGGCAAACCCATATTGAAGGATGTGCACAGAATAACTTTGGCCTGTACTATTCCAAAATGTCAGGCAGGAAAGATAAGGATGGAAGAAATGCTCCACGTTAAAGAGACATGAATTTCCTAATTTGATCATTGTAGTGTGATTATGTAAGAGAGTGATTATTTGTTTTGGAAAAATCACACAAGTATTTATTTATTTTAAGTTTATCTTGAGAGAGAGCATGGGCACGAGCAGGGGAGGGCAGAGAGAGAGGGAGAGAGAGAATCCCAAGCAGTTTCCACTGGGAGGCTCAAACACATGAACCGTGAGATCATGACCTGAGCGGAAGTCTGCCGCTTAACTAACTGAGCCACCTAGGCGCCCCCTTACTGAAGGATTTAGAGGTAAAATGGCATCACAGGGTAGGACTTAGTCTCAGATGTTTAAGAAAACAATCTAGAGAATCATAATGCAAATATGGTAAAATGTTATCATTTGAAGAATATCGGAAAGGAATATGGGACTTTGTATTCTGAAATTTTTTCAAAATAAAAGTTTAAAAAGTACAGCCTGCAGGGATTGACGCCACCTAAGTTTGTGTTCTTCCTCTGTCACCTATACACTGTGTGGTGCTTCTATGCCTCAGTGTCCTCATTTATAAAATGTAGTTTGTAATAGTCCCCACCTCAGAGTGTTGTGAGGGTTAGTAAAGTTAATACAATAAAATTTTTAGAAGAGTGCCTGGCATATAGTAAGTACATAATAATGTTATTATTTATTAGTATTCCATTGTATATACAGTAAATTACAAGGCACTTGCTAATGGACATTTAGATTGTTTGAAGTCTTGATGTGAATCATCTGTGACCATGTTTTACCCTTCCTTGTAGCCCTAATGTGTTACTCAGTATCTGGTCTGTAGAAGGTACTCAGATTTGGTTGAATGAATCAAATCATTTCAGGAGCCTCTGGAATGATTTTTTAAAGCAATATTAAATTGTAACTGATATATTGCAATTGTTTTAGAAGCGATTGAAAACATTTTTACTTGGTTAGACTATTATATTATTAGCACAGTCAAGATTACTGGTTTAGTTGGAATCGCATTAAGTACTCGTATTGGGTGTTCTGCAGTTATGATTATAAATATTTTATCATTCTAAATTTTCTTGTGGTGCTGCATTGTTTTAAATACTGTGTTTTATAGAACCCTGAATATCCGTGATAACTTTCTGCAACTGTATCTTGGCAGTATTGTAAAGTACAGTAAAGAACATGGGGCTTTGTACCTGTCAAGATGTCTTAATTGTCTCACTGGATAACAGACTCTATAATGGCTATGGTTGTGTTTCGCCATTGTATCCCTGGTTATCTAGTCCATACCAGCCACCATTGTGTCCTCAGAAAATGGTTCAGAAATGGATAAGGAAGGCAAAACTTTCCTTACTAATCTACACTTTCAAGATGTTGAATTCAAAAATACTACCCTTTGATCGCTACCACTTACTTTCTGGCTTCCCCTGCTCCTGCTGTCCTTCAGTTCCACAGAGACCTCCCAGATTCCCAGATGCTGCTCCTTTCTCTCTTGTGGCCTCATTTCCATGGTCCGCTGGTGAAATCATTCGTTTTCAGACACCCTTAACTCCCTTGCCCTTCTCATCTCATCATAATGTGTCACTTACATGGCAAAACCCCAACCATCTGTCTACTTGCTGCTTGCACCCAAACAGCAGAAGGCTGCTCGAGAAAACCCACATCTGTGTGTCTATTCTCACTTTAATTTTAGGACTGCAAATCTCAGATGGGCACTCAGCACTAGAGACAGTCCTATCTTTCAACACTTCTGTGGTAAACTTGGTTTCATAGCCTCTCAGGGACTTCTCCACATCTTTTATCTCTCAAGACCTCCGTTGCCAGTGTCAGCTTACTTTGTACCTTAATGAAATATTTGATGGAATCAGACGTAGGTAGGAGTACCTCATCTTCTCACAACCACACATGCTAGCCTGTATTGGAACCCACATCATCTACCTATTATCTTGTGAAAATACAAGTATCCCTGACAATATAAGCTCAGCTTCCACTTGTGTTCTCCATTCTGTTCCCTCTTGCCTGCTGCAATCATTAACCCGTCTCTGTATTGCATTGTTAGTGTCTCTTTCCCTACTAGATTATTCTTATGGCATATAAACATGCTTTAAATATCAATCAGTTTAAAACAAAATACCACAGTTCCTTTGATCCCATGACTCCTTATATTTACACTGTCATTTCTCTGCTACCCTGTGCAAAAAACTCCTTGAGTGAGCTGTTAATGTTTACTTATTTTACTTTCTCCTCGTCTCTTCTCACCCTCTCGTACATTTTTTTCTACCACTGCACAGAAACTGGTCTTAACAAGGCCCTTAATGATCTCCATTTTGCTAACTCCATTGTTTATACTCTGCAGCTTTTGACTTCATTTGACACAGTTGACCTCTCTTTGAAATACTTCCTTCTCATCTTCCTGATACAGCTGTCTCTTGGATTTCTTTCTTTCTCATTGGTTAGCACATATCTCATGTTTGCTCCTTTAGATGCTGGAACCCACCTGGGCTCCTGTGTCCCTTCTGCTTCAGTTGATGTCCTCTGGTTCTGCGCCATATTATACCAACTCTGTGCTGATGAAGCCCAAATTTATGTCTCTAGTCCTGATTCCTCCCCTGACTTCCAGACTCACGCAAGTGCCTTCCTGAAATCTTCACTTGGATAACTAAAGAAATCATAAACTTAATCAAAATTGTACTCCATTTCTGCCTTTAAACCTACTCCTCTGAAAGTCTGCCCCCTCTCAGTAAATTGTGCTATCATATACCAGTTGCTCAGACGAAACACCTGAAAATGATCCTTGATTGTGAAGTTTACCTCCTACTCTACATTCGCGTCTTTGGCACATTGTGTAGGCTTTACCTTTTCAATATATCCTGATTTCAACAACCTCTCATCACCTCCAATTATAATCTCAATCCAAATCGTCGTCAGCTCCTGCTTGTACTGTTGGGTAGTGTCCAGTAACTGGTCTGTCTCCCTGGTTTCACTTTGATTTTTGCGCTTGTTAAATCTACAAGGTTTCAGGAATGATCTTTTTTTTAAAAAAAAAATTTTTTTTTCAACGTTTTTTATTTATTTTTGGGACAGAGAGAGACAGAGCATGAACGGGGGAGGGGCAGAGAGAGAGGGAGACACAGAATCGGAAACAGGCTCCAGGCTCCGAGCCATCAGCCCAGAGCCTGACGCGGGGCTCGAACTCACGGACCGCGAGATCGTGACCTGGCTGAAGTCGGACGCTTAACCGACTGCGCCACCCAGGCGCCCCAGGAATGATCTTTTAATGGTAGCATCTGCTTATGTAACTCGGTCTGCTTCAGTCCTCCAGTGACTTAGATGAAGTTCTGTTACCAAGGCTAGTATTTATTTACATAGACCTGCGGTATTCTATCATGTGAATGCTTTTCCTTAGATGCAATGATTCCTCTTGGAAAACGTTGCATCGATGGGGCTTACTGGTGTGTTTTGTTTCATCTTCACGGTGTTGGCCTACTTAATTTTTTAAAAATGAGTAACATTCAAAAGTTGGAGGATTTTATGTTAAATTAAGTTTTTGTTCTGAAAAACACTAGTTGTGCCTTCATTACTCAGTAAAATAAGTAGTGGCTGGCTTCCTTCAGATGAAGCATGTCTTCTCCAGTTTGCCACGGTGTCCACCAGTCCCACAAGTATCCCGAGCCGACTTGATCTACCTGTCCTACAGTAGGTCATCATTCAGTTGACAAATATATTTTGAACAGTACTTTGTGCCAAGTACAGTTCTAAGCCCTGGAGATAAAGCAGTGAACACAACAAAGCCTTGATGTCATTGATCATGCATTCCTTGAGACAGACAGTGTGTCACTAAACAAATACATCTCGTCAGGTGTTGGTAAGTTCTATGTACAAGAGTAAAGCAGGCACAGGGCATGTAGAATGGCGGGGGATGCTGTTTCAAAGAGAATGCACAGTGCAAAGCTCTGTTTTGAGGTTTGACACGGGAACAGAGGCTAGAATACAGTGAATGAAGGGGCTTTGGAGATCTTAGGAAGAAACTCCTTGTAGGGAGGGGTCAGCATGTACAGAGGTCTTGAGAAGAGAACGTGTTTGATGTGTCTGAAGGATAATAAGGCCTGTGTGGCTGCAGTGCAGGGATCGTGGAGAAGAATGGTAGGTAGAAGGAAATGAGGTTGGAGAGGGAAGCTGGGCCACATGGTGATTGATGGAGGGCCTCAGTCTATGTAGGATTTTTGATTTTCCTGTGAGGAGGGAAACAGTTGAAAGGTTTTCAGTAGGAGGTGATGTGAAATGACTTATTTTAAAACAACCCTTTCGGCTTCTGGTGGTGAATAAATTGTAGCAGGGATAAGCATGGAAGGGGGGGGCCCTGTGTGGAGGCAGTTGTGGAAGTGAGAGGCGGTGGTGCCTTCACTAGAGACAGCTGTGAAAGCCGGGAGCTGCGCTTAGATGAGAAATTGGAAGTTTGAGTCTGTCATCTGTTCTGAGGATCTGATACAGAACGTGGGAAAATGAGAGGAATCGAGGTGAAGGTTTTCAGCCAGAGTAACTATGGGTGGGTAGAGGTGCCATTTAGCAATGTGGTAAACACTGGGAGAGATCCTTTTTAGACGTGTAAAACACGAGAATCCTATTTGGTGGCCAAGTAGGGGTAGAGCATAAACTTTACCTAGAGGATAAGCTCACAGCTTTGTAACACAACCTGAGATTTTTAAAAGTCCCAATCCTGTGAGTCCTGTAATAACACTAACAGTTCTTTGAACCCAGGGACATTGATGTTTGTTTGTTTGTTTTTCTGTTTGTAATCTATAGTACGTGATATAGATTACACTGATACTTTTAAGAATCCAAAAATTCTGTTATAGTTCTGGCCCCTGCTGTAAACGCCTGTTATTCCATTGTATTAGGCTTCTATATATGTGTTAAGAATTCTAACATGACAGAAACATTCCTTTAATAGAGCTTGTGACTTAATAGAATCAGCCAAATGATATTAAATTTCTAGTCTTCAAAGTGAGTCTAGCAAACTACTTAATTTGTTAATGTCTTAGCAGTGTTTTAAATGACTTTGCAGGTAGGAATCCATGTATGAATAACTTTTTCTTTATAGCGGGGCTGAGTGGAAATGTGCTTTTGCTATCACTTTGAGTAATTTTATTTGAGAAGGCTTAACCTTTGTAGCCGAACAGTGTGTAAACAAGCATTTGATAATTTTTGAATTAAAAGTCTTGTTTAAATCTTTCAATCTTATCAAGCAGTAATTTCTGTGCATTTACTGTTCACTTGTGAATGTGAGAATACTCATTACTATTTTCTGATATCGTCATAAGCATTAACCTTATTTTGCAAATGAACATACTAAATGCAAGTGTATTTAAATTGCCTAAAGACAAACAATTAGAGATGGAGACAGCATTAGAATATGATGTTTTAAGGATACATTATAGGGAAAACGTGGATGTATATAGATAAGCTGATGACATTTCATTACTGTGTTCATATTAGCAAATTGTGATTTTGTAAGAGAAATCTAATAAAAGGTTTTGCTAGTACTCAAAGGCCTAATTATTGCTTTCCTGTACAGGAAGATTTTCAATCAATGACTTACGGATTTAAAATGGCTAACAGTGTGACAGACCTTCGAGTGACAGGTAAAACAATTTATACGATGATTCACAAGTTTTGTGTTTGGATTTGTTTCCCGTTTAAACTCATGGTCTCTCTTTCTAGGCATGCTAAAAGATGTGGAGGATGACATGCAAAGAAGAGTAAAGGTATTTTCCATCTCTCGTTGCTTTGCTATAGGATCTTTGAACTCTTCTAAGTGTGAGGTTACCTTTAGCCGATTACAGCTAGTGAAGGGAGGACCACCCTCTTCATTGATATATGCTGTGTCTTTTTGGCAATGAATTTGAAGACAACTTCACAGGAGGAGTTTCTGGTGAATTAATGTTCCTTTCAAGTATTGAAAATGTAACCTTTAAGATGTTTCACTTTTTTGCCAGTGTTTTAGAATTATACTCTGCTGTTTTAAGAATATTAAATTAAATATTAAATATTAATATTCTAGAGTGTTAAGTTCCTCAGAGGTAAGGACTATCATCTTCAACTTTGTATCTTCAATAGCTCGTACAATGTGTGCAACACAGTAGAAGACCTCAGTAAATGGTGGCTCCCCAAATCTGGTGAAAGCCTTCTGTGAATAATATCCTTGAGCCAGATGATGTGACGATTTGGTTTGCACAGAGATTTAAAAAAGGAAAAAAGTTCTATTTCTGCTTTTTTTCTACACTCGTATAACACAGCATGGTTGTCACAGTGATTATATATTATTGCCTTAGTTGATATTTATAAATGTGCAGTGAATTAGGCAATAAGTTGCATACAATGCCTTAGTTTTAGATGAGGAAAACACAGCTTAAAGGAGTTAAGTAAGCTGTCTGAGATTAATATAGGGCATGCCACTAGGAAGTGGCAGTGCGGGGCTAGAACCCTGATCTTCGGGGCGCCTGGGTGGCGCAGTCGGTTAAGCGTCCGACTTCAGCCAGGTCACGATCTCGCGGTCCATGAGTTCGAGCCCCGCGTCAGGCTCTGGGCTGTTGGCTCGGAGCCTGGAGCCTGTTTCCGATTCTGTGTCTCCCTCTCTCTCTGCCCCTCCCCCGTTCATGCTCTGTCTCTCTCTGTCCCAAAAAAAAAAAAAAAACGGTGGAAAAAAAAAAAAAAAAAAAAGAACCCTGATCTTCTGCCAGATCTTCCCATAGTACTGCCCTGCAGTTGTCAAAATAGTCATGTGTCAGTCATGTATAAACGAGAGGTTTTGCATTTTAGTGTAGAATAATCAGTATTTACAGTGTGACTTTATTTTTATGATGTGATTTTTATAAAGGTTACTATTTTTTCCTAACAGGGTTAGTTTTGAGAGTGTCAAGACTTTCAATTAATACATCGTTTTAAAAAGAAAGAAGTACCGTGTGCTTTTACTTATTTCATTGTTTTGCTTTTGCTGTTTTTAATACCTTACTCTTCCATATGATCTTTATAATTGGTATCAAAATGAACTTTCTGTATATAGTATTAATAGGAAAATAAATAGTAGATACGGTTTTTTTCTTCCAAATATTTTTTTTAAAATCAGATTCTTGCATATACTCAATAAATTAATTTAGTGCTTTATTTTGGTATTTATAAACTAGTATTTCTACAAGTTTGTGTTTATTTTAATTCACCTTTTTTAAAATTTTAGAGTACTCGAAGTCGACAAGGAGAAGAAAGAGATCCAGAAGTTGAACTAGAAGTAATTGAACTTATTTTCTGGTAGATAATATCAGAGAAGTCTACCTCTTAATGTTGTAGTTTTATGAACTGCGTTATAATTTATGGAAGCCCTTTTTAAGGTATTTCTTTAAAAGTTGGACATTGCAAGGGATTTTATTTCCCTTGTATTTATTTTGATAGAATGATAGTACAGCTCTTTCAAATACATGATTTCAAAGCTCTTCAGTATTCCTGTGAGGTAGGAAGAAAAATGACTTTTTACAGATGATACACCAAAACTTGGCAAAACTCAAGAACTTGGACAGTATGAAAAGTTGCTGAACCTTTGTCAAGATCCTTAATTTTCTGACTCTGCTTACAGCATCTTTTTATTATTCCTGTTAAAAATGCTAATTCAGGGGCACCTGGTTGGCTCAGTCGGTTAAACATCTGACTTCAGCTCAGTTCGTGATCTCACGGCTTGTGAGTTTGAGCCCCATGTCGGGCTCTGTGCTGACAGCTAGGAGCCTGGAGCCTGCTTTGGATTCTGTGTTTCCCTCTCTCTCTCTGTCCCTCTCCTGCTCATGCTCGCTCGTTCTCTCTCTCTCTCTCAAGAATAAATATTAAAAAATTTTTTTAAATGCTAATTCAGTTTTTGAGATATTAATGTAACTTTTGACTTAAGGAAAAATCCATCCCATTGATAAAAAAGTTTTACTTTATATCTCTATTTCAGTAGAATAGGTTTTATGTTTTCTGCAGCTTATTTTCAGGCATTTAAAAGACTATAAGTGAAAGTGTTTGTAATATAGTAAGTCATTAACATTGAGATTTAGGACTTAAAATACTATATTTGAAAATGAAATTCATTTGCCAGACTTTGCATCTTTTAACTTCTAGTCCTTATTTTTTAGCACCAACAATGTTTAGCAGTATTCAGCAGAGTGAAATTCACTCGAGTGTTACTGACAGTGCTCATAGCCTTTACTAAGAAAGAGGTAAGGGCATTTACTATAATCTATTTTAGTGGGTTATTTTTTTTTCCCTTTGGGGGGATAGAGTGCGTTATTGAAGTAATTCTGAGGCTTTTCCATCAAAGCACCCCCAACCACACATATACAGAATTGAGCATTTGGTATATTTTTATCTGGTGATTTTATATATATTTGTGTGTGTGTATATTATCGCATATATATATAATATTACATATATATGTAATATTAGAGTAGCCCTGATAATTTTTTCAAAAAGTCACATGAACTTACATTCTGCTCCATAACATATCCGTGTCTGTTGTCGGTATATAAATATATTTTATATTACTTATTAATGGATATAATAATAGAAGCTGAAATTGCTTGTGGGTAGTCTTGTTTTGTGAATTGAAAAGGAGAAAGCAAAAATGGGAATTTTAGGTAGACATCTTTCATTCAGTTAAATAATTAACTGTTGGATTTGTATAGAACCAGAAGTAAGCCCTAGATGGTGAATACTTTTTCTTTGTGTGTATTTGCATTAATTGAAGTCAATTACAAACTAATATGTAGATAGTTAGGAAGTGGTGAGTAGAGAGCCAACCTTTACCATTGATCTAAGTCTGTTGTTTTCCTGTTTTCTTTTTTTTTTTTTAATTTCAACTTAATGAATAGCATAGTAGAAATGTTGAAATTTTCCAGTTGCCTGAAACTCGATTTTTTTTCCTTTCTTTTTTTTAAATATAAGATGAACAGAATAAGCCAGCATTATTTCCTGTTCGTTTTTAATGGCTCCTACAAGATATAAGAAGGGGTAAAAAACTAATTTCTATCCTAACAGGATCTGAGCATCCTGTATTAAGTGAATAGTTTCTGAAAACCAATGTCATTACAACATTTAATTTCATTATTGTTTATAGGATTTTCCTATTTAATGTATATCTTTCAGTGAAAGAATATGTAAGAATGTTTTTGGTGATTTATTTGCTAGACCAGTGCTGTTGCAGAAGCTCAAAAATTGATGGTTCAAGCAGCAGATCTTCTTTCTGCCATTCATAATTCATTGCATCATGGCATCCAGGCTCAGAATGATACTACAAAAGGAGGTAATTGTCTGTTTTACTCTTACTCTTTTTCTTTCTTACCCATCCAGATTATATAGTTTGGTTTGTTCTAAAATTTCGTGTAAGTCAGCCTGTTGGGACCATGGGATGTTTTACTCTGTAGACTTACATAAAATGTAGTGTAGAACTTGGCCATCTCCTGTATCTTACTGTTTGGGCTCTGAATATTTACCCTGTCTGGTGATCATTCTATGATGTCAGCATTATATTCTTTTTTTAATCACCTCTCCCCTTTACTCCTTTGAGAGATCATCACCTCGATTACATAGTATTCCCTGAATACTTGGCCTAGATATGCCCTCTGCGGCCTCATTGCACTCATACATGCCTGTGTTACAACATGTTTTTAGTATATCACATTGTAGTTGTTTGCCTGTTTGTCTTTCCATGACAGTATCTTAGGCCAGGAGCTGTCTTATTTGTGTATCTCTGAAGTGCTTGGCACATTGTTGACAGTAGGTTATATTTATGAAATATGTCTTAAAATGAAAGGAATAATATACCTTTTTGTTGTAAAAATTGCAGCTGAATTAACATTTTAGATAATTTGTAGCAGTAGTGATTTTTCAAACTCACTATAACGAGATGATATTTATATTCTCTCTTTTTTTTTTTTTTTTAATTTTTTAACGTTTTTTTATTTTTGAGACAGAGACACAGCATGAACGGGGGAGGGTCAGAGAGAGAGGGAGATACAGAATCTGAAACAGGCTCCAGGCTATGAGCTGTCAGCACAGAGCCCGACGCAGGGCTCGAACTCATGGACCACAAGATCGTGACTTGAGCCAAAGTCGGACACTTAACCAACTGAGCCACCCAGGCGCCCCTTATATTCTCTTAAATTTTGTACTTTCGGTAGATGAATTATATGGTATGTTAATTGTATCTCCATAGACTTGTGATTAAACAAAAATGGAGCCAGGGGCGCCTGGGTGACTCAAGTGGTTAAACATCTGACTCCCATCTCAGCTCAGGTCTTGATCTCAGGGTGATGAGTTCAAGCCCTGTGTTGGGCTGCACACTGGGTATGAAGCCTGCTTAAAAAAAAAAAAGAAAGAAAGAAGGAAAAAAAATGGAGTAGTGTTTTCAGAATTTGGGTGAGGGGATGTATTCTAATCTCGAATCCTAGTTTCAAGGTATCATTTAATTGTGAAGGAAGATAATTGTAAGTAAAATCTCCAAATTAATCTCCCCAAAGCTTTTTAAGTTACCACTGGGTATGTGCTCCAAAAAAAGGACTAAGGGGATTTTGGGGAAGATGGCAGAGTGAGAGGATCCTTAGATCCCCTCATTTCACAGATACACCTTATAACACCCACATCAGTGTTAATTACCCAGAAAACCACTGGAAGCCTGTCAGAACAACTCTCCATAGCCAGATAGAGAGAAGAGGCCACAGGGAAGAGGGTAGGAAGGATGGAGACGTGGTCAGGAGTTAAATGGATCATCAGGGCTGTCTGTGGGAATGAGTAACACTGAGGATGTGGAGAGGGGAGAGCAGCAGACCCCACATCAGGCAAAGGGGACCTACGCTGGGAAGATAAATCCCCATAACATTTGGCTTTGAAAACCAGAGGGGTTTAACTTCTTGTGTTCATACAATCAGTGGGGCTTAACACCTGGAACTTTAAAAATCAACAAGCTCAGCTCTGAGCCAGAAGGCAATAGGAAATTGAGACACTGCCCTTCAGGAGACAGCACAACAGCCCTGCTGAGATATTGCATAGAAGCAGCAGTTTGAAAAACATCTGAGGTATACAGGAACGAGATTTATTTGCTGGTCTCTGAAGTATGCTGCAGGAGAAAAGATCTTTAGGAGACTTCTCGAAGAACAAAAGAGCTGGTGGGTGCCATTTCCCTTCCCATCTGCCCAGCTTAGATAAACAGTCACGGGAACCAGTGCAGGATGCACACTCTCCACCTAGCTTGCTAACAGCACATCCCACCTCTGTGGTCTTCTGCCACCCACAGCAGGAGTTTTCCAAAGCCACTCTATTACCCTATCACAACAGACCAGCACAAACCTTGCTAACACTGTATGCCCCTCCTTGCATTCACCAGCAGACCCGCCCCCTCTAACACTTCCTCAGCAGGAGTCCATCCAGAGTGGTGCCTCAAGCATGACAGCGCGCAAGCATCCCCAACAGGGATCGGCACCTCTCAAAGTGACTCCTACCCTGGGAGAGGGAAGGATAACCACACACATTGGTCTGACTGTAGGCCCTGCCCACCAACAAAAGCTACTCAGGGGAAGACACAGGGAAGGTGGCCTGCAGTACTCTGTGACCACGGCTCTGGCAAACGCCTGGTCTGACCCACCTCAAACCCAAGGCAGTGGCAGACTGGTTCATGAACAACACAGGCACCAAACCCTGCTCACAACAGGCAAAGAGAGTCATTGCAGATGACTGCACTGAAAGCAAACACACCCCAGTAACAACAGTAGGGTGCACACAACACATATAGACACTCTGAAGCACCAGGTTCTGGTGTACAGAGGACATTGTACTATGGTACCACAGGACCTCTTCTTCATAAGACCGCTAGTGTCAAGAGCAGGAGACGTAGCTGAATTTCCTAAACATAGAAGCAGTCACACAAAGAGTTAGAAAAATTGAGGATAGAGGAACAGGTCCCAAATGGAAGAACACAGAAAGAGACCTAAGTGAAACTGAGGTAATAGGCCTTTTATGCCATTCAGAATAATGGTTATAAAGATACTTACCAGACTTGAGAAGAGAGTGGGAAATCTCAGCGAGATCCTCAACGTGGAGATAGAAAACAGAAGAGAACCCATCAGACGTGAAGCACTCAATAACCGAAATTGAAAATACACTAGGGCGGGCGCCCAGGTGGCTCAGTTGGTTAAGCTTCCAACTCCTCAGGTCATGATCTCAGGTTCACAAGTTTGAGCCCCATGTTGGGCTCCCTGCTGCCCATGCAGAGCCCTCTTTGGATCCTCTGTCCTCCTCTCTCTCTCTCTCTCTCTCTGCCCCTCCCCCACTTGTGTGCTCACTCTCTGTCAAAAATTTGAAAAATTAAAAAAAAAATAGAGGGCATAGATGGTAGACTAGAAGAAGCAGAAGAACAGATAAGTGACCTGGAGAATAATGGAAAGCAGTCAAGCCAAACAGGACCAAAAAAAAAGAATAATTTAAAAAATGAGAAGTAGATTAAGTAGATTAATATTGTCAAGTGTAACATTCACATTTTAGGGATCTCAGAAGGAGAAAAGAGGGCAGAAAATTTACTTGAGGGAATAATAGTGGAAAACTTCTTGAATCTAGGGAAGAAAACAAATCCAGATCTGGGAAGTACAGAGAGTCCCCAACAAAATCAACCCAAGGAGGTCAATACTAAGATACACAGTAATTAAAATGGCAAAAACTAGGGGTAAAGAGGATTTTAAAAGCAGCCAGACGAAAAAACAGTTCTATACAAGAGAAACCTGATAAGGCTATCAGCTGATTTTTCAGCAGAAACTTTGCAGCCCAGAGGGAGTAGCATAATATATTCAAAGTGACAACAGAAAAAAACCTGCAACCAAGTCTATCTAGCGAGGCTGTCATTCAGAATAGGAGAGCTAAGAGTTTCCCAGACGAAAGTTGAAGGAATTCTTCACCACTAAGCCAGCTCTATAAGAAATGTTACTTTTTTTTTTTTTTTTTAATAAGAAATGTTAAAGGGTACTCTGAGTGGAAAGGAAAGACCATAAACAGGATTAAGAAAAGTAGGAAGCACAAAAGTTGTAAAGTAAGTACAGTTAGACATCAGTCAAGGGATTCACAAAAGGATGGAAAGTATGACACTGTACACCTAAAACATGGGGGAGAGAAGAGTAAAAATTTAGTGCTTTTAGAATGGGTTCAAACTTGGGGCACCTGGGTGACTCAGTCACTTGGGCATCTGACTCTTGGTTTTAGCTCAGGTCATGATCTCACAGTTCGTGAGTTTGAGCCCCACATCTGGCTGTGTACTGACAATGTGGGGCCTGCTTTGGATCTTCTCTCTCTCTCTCTGCCCCTCCCCTGCTCACGCGCGCGCGTGCTCTCTCTCTCTCTCTCTCTCAAAATAAATAAACTGAATAAATATATATATATATATTAGAATGGGTTCACACTCAACTGACCATCAAATTAATATAGATTGCTGTATGGGTAACTTGTTATAAAAACATAATAATAACCACAAATTAAAAACTGGTAATAGATATACATAAAATAAAGAGAAAGAAATCCAAGTATATCATGCTATTTCAAGAAATAATAGAGGAAGGAAAGCTTCACTTAAGAAAGCCAACAGACCATGAGAGAAGAAAGCAAGAGAAGAACTACAAATCCGACCATAAAATAATAAGTACATAACTGTTAATAGTTACTTTGAATGTAAATGGACTAAATGCACCAATCAAAAGACATAGGGTGGTGGAATGGATTAAAAAGCAAGATTCATCTATATGCTGCCTACAAGAGACTCATTTCAGACCTAAAAACACATGCAAACTGAAAGTGAAGGGATGGAAAAGCATATATCATGCAAATGGAAGTGAAAAGAAAGCCAGGTATAGTAATACTTAAATTGGACAAAATAGATTTCATAACAAAGACTGTAATGAGATAAAGGATACTACATAATCATAAAGGCAATCAACAAGAAGATACGACAATTGTAAATATGTATGCACCCCAAATGGAAGCACCCAAATACATGGAACAGTTATTAACAAACATAAAGGAAATAACTGATAGTAATACAATGATAGTAGGGGATTTTAACACCCTACTTACCTCAATGGATAGAACATCCAAACAAAATCAACAAAGAAACAGTGGGTTTGAGTGACACATTGGACCAGATGGATCTAATACATTGGGAACACTGTACCCTAAATCAGTAGAATGCACATTCTTTTCAGGTGCACATGGAACATTTTCCTGAATAGATCACATGTTAGGCCACAAAACAAGTCTCAACAAATTCAGAAAGATTAAAGTCATAGCATGAATCTTTTCCAACCACGATGGAAACTAGAAATCGACCACAAAAAAATCTGGAAAGAACACAGATACTTGGAGGTTAATAACATACTACTGAACAGTGAATGGGTCAACCAAGAAATCAAAGAGGAAATGAAAAAATAAATGGAGACAAATGAAAATGAAAACAGTGGCTCAGAATCTTTGGGGTACAGCAAAAGCTGTTCTAAGAAGGAAGTTGATAGAGATACAGGAGAGAAAAAGCAAGAAAAATTTCAAACAACCTAACCTTACACCTAAAGGAGCTAGAAAAAGAACAAGGTTGCCTGGGTGGCTCAGTCAGTTAAGCATCCAAGTCTTGATCTAGGCTCAGGTCATGATCTCATGGTTTGTGAGATCAAGCCCACGTTTGGCTCTGTGCTGAGAGTGTGGAGCCTACTTGGAATTCTCTCTCTCTGCCCCTTTGTCCCCTCTCAGAATCAATAAATACATTTCAAAAATAGAAAAAGAACAAAACCCCAAAAGAAAGAAAGGAAATGATAAAGATTAGAGCAGAAATGAATGAAATAGGAACTTAAAAAAAATGATAGATTAATTAAACCAGGAGCTGGGTCTTTGAAAAGATCAACAAAACTGATAAACCATTAGCCAGACTCCCCAAAAAGGAGAGAGAGAGAGAGAGAGAGAGAGAGAGAGAGAGAGAGAGAGAAAGGACTCAAAAAATGAAAGAGGTCAAATAACAACCAACACCACAGAAATACAAAAGATTATAGGAAAATGTTATATAAAATCATATGTCAACAGATTGAGACAATCTGGAAGAAATGGATACATTCCTAGAAACATAAACTACCAAAACTGAAGCAGGAAGAATTAGAAAATTTGAACAGACCAATTACCAGGAATGAAATTGAATCAAAAATCAAAAAGCTCCCAACAAACAAAAGTCCAGGACCAGATGGCTTCACAAGTGAATTCTACCAGATATTTAAAGAAGAGTTAATACTTCTTCTCAAACTATTCTAAAATAGAAGAAGGAAAACTAAATTCATTTTATAAGGTCAGCATTACCCTTATACAAAACCAGATAAAGAAACTACAAAAAAAGAGAACTATAGGACAATATTACTGATGAATATAGGTGCAGAAATTCTCAGCAAAATACTAGCAAACCACATTCAACAGTACATTAAAGAAATTATTCAACATGATCAAGTGGAATTTATTCCTGGGATGCAAGGATGGTTCAGTACATTTGCAAATCAATCAACATGATGCATCACATCAATGAAAAAGGTTAAAAACTGGGATAATTTCAATAGATGCAGAAAAAGCATTTAACAAAGTACAACATCCATTCATGATTAAAAACAAAACCAAAAAAGTAGGTATATCTGAATATAATAAAGGTCATATATGAAAAATGCACAGCCAACATACTCAGTGCTGAATAAGTTTTTCCCCTAGGGTCAAAAACAAGACAATGCTGTCTACTCTCACTACTTTTACTCAACATAGTACTGAAAGTCATAGCCGCAAGCAGTCAAAGAAAAAATAAAAGGCGAGCAAATTGATACGGAAGAAGTAAGGCTTATTTGCAGATGATATGATACTGTATGTACATGAAAACCCTAAAGATGCCACAAGAAAAACTAGTAGAAGTGATAAATGAATTCAGTAAGGTTGCAGAGTACAAAATCAATAAACAGACATCTGTTGCATTTCTGTACACTAATAAAGTAGCAGAGAAGAAAACTGTCCCATTTACAATTGCATCAAAAATAATACCTAGGGATAAACTTAACCAAGGAGGTGATAGACTCTGAAAACTATATAAAATGTTGATGAAAGAAATTGAAGATGGCAAAAACAGATACTCTATGCTCATGGGTTAGGAGAACAAATATTGTTAAAATGTCCACAATACCCAAAGGAATCTACACATTTAACATAATCCCTGTGAAAATACCAACAGCATTTTTCACAGAACTAGAACCGGTCATCCTAAAATTTGGTTGGAACTATAAAAGACCCTGAATAGCCAAAGCAGTCTTGAAAAAGAACAGAACTGGAAGTATGTGAATCCCAGATTTCAAGCTATGCTACAAAGCTGTAGTAATCAAAGCAGTATCGTACTGGCACAAATAGTCACATAGATCAATGAAACAATAGAGAGCTCAAAAATAAACTCATTTGACAAAGGAGACAAGACTATGCAATGGGAAAAAGACAAGTCTCTTCAACAAATAGTGTTGGAAAAAGTGGACAGCTACACGTAAAAGAATTAATCTGGGCCACTTTGTTACATCATACATACAAAATAAACCGTAAAAATCCTTGAGAGTTGAGGCAGTAATTTCTCTGACATCAGCCATTATCACCATTTTTTTAGATAGGTCCCCTGAGGCAAGGGAAACAAAAGCAAAAATAAACTATTGGAACTACACTAAAATTAAAAGATTCTACCCAGCAAGGGAAACAAAACAACTTTCTGAATGGGAGAAGATATTTACAAATGACATACCTGATAAGGAACTAGTATTCAAAATATATTAAAAACTACAGCTCAACATGAAAAAACTCAAATCCAATTTTAAAGCAGGCAGAAGTCAGGAACAGACATTTCTCCAAAGAAGGCATACAGATGACTAATAGACACTTGAAAAGATGCTCAACATCACTCATCATCAGGGAAACACAAATCAAAACTACAATGAGGTATCACCTCATACCTGTGAGAATGGCTAAAATGAACACAAGACACAACGGTGTTGGCAAGGATATAGAAAAAAAATGAACCTCTGTGCACTATTGGTAGGAATGTGAACCAGTACGGCCAGTGTGGAAAGCACTGTGGAGTTCCTCAAGAAATTAAAAATAGAATTATCATATAATCTAGTAACTTCACTACTGTGTACTTACCTAAAGAAAAGTAAAACACTATTTCAAAAAGGTATATGTACCCCTGTGTTTATTGTAGCATTATTTATAATAGTCATACTATGGACAAACATGTCCATTAATAGGTGAATAAAGAAGATATGATACACACACACAAACAATAGAATACTACCTGTAAAAAAGAATGGTCCTTGCCATTTGCAACAACATGGATGGATCTAGAGGGTATAATGGTTAAGTGAAGTCAGTCAGGATAGGCAGATATACCATATTTCACTCATATATGGAAATTAAGAAACAAAACAACAAAGGAAAAGATGAACAAAAATCAGACTCTTAAATATAGAGAACAAACCTGTAGATACCGGAGGGGAGGTCGGGGAGGGAGCATGGGTTAAATAGGTGAGGAGATTAAGAATACAATTACCGTGATAAGCACTGAGTAACATAAAATTGCAGAACACTATATAGTGCGTCTGAAACTTAATACTGTATGTTAATTTTACTGGAATTTAAGAACATAACTGGAGTAAATCAAGAAATGGGAAAACATGGAATTTTGGGAATATGAGAATCCAGCATAAGAGAATAATCAAGAAAATCCTGAGGGTAATTATGCAGTGAGATCACCAGATAGTAACTCAACAGTGTATACATGGTGAAAAAGTTTAGCTTGGAGACAGTCACAAGGCTCTAGGGGCGATGTCTCAAATATAAAACCTTTCGTCACCAGTGAAATTAATACAATAGCTGTTGTGTTTAATGTAGTAAGAGTTTTAGACAATTGGCAAATGATTTGGGGTTGAAATGTTAACTATGTAGAAAGAAGGCAAACATAAAGTAAGACAATGATTAACTGCAAAATAAGCCTAAAAGTTAGTTATTTCCATGTTTGCAAAGTTTTCTGTGGCCTAGATATGAATATCATTTACATAATGGTGTACATGCCTGAATATTGATCATGATAAAATTGTGATTTAACCATATTAGAGATGAGGGGGCGGCAGTGTGTATATGTATATAATTTATACATGTTTATAGTATACATACATATATCCGACTTCTTGAAGATGAAGGAGTAAGTCAGAGATAATGTGTAAAACTGAAAAAACATGGAGTAGCATTATAAGCCTGTTATTTGGTGATATGGGAGTAAATTCCAAAAAAAAATACCTAAGAGGAAATGGAAGAGATGGCTTCATTTCATAATATGGCACCTCTAACCTCCTGAGGACTGAGCTTGGTGCTGAAACAGAAACTTTGCTTCCTTAGTCTTGTTGATTTTATTTCCCAGCTGGCAGTGTACAAGAGAGATGGGAGCTGACTTTTTTTAAAATCACAACCCGTTAGGCCTGTGCTGTGATGTACTTGTGCGAGAAACTTGAGTTGTTTACTTTTTTTTCAGTTGAGATACAGCTGATCTATAACATTAGTTCCAGTTATATACCATAATGTTTCAACATTTATATTACTCTTAATTAAAACATTTTTCTTGTTAGTAAAAAAATCCATGCACACACAGTCCCACCCATGTGGGTGTTTGTGTATAATCCAGAAGACTTCTGGTTTTGGATGTTAAAGATGTCTGCAGCTTCTCTACACAACCACCTGAAAACTATAAAGAACATGAGAAACAGAATCCTCCCAACTTCTTAAAAAATAGGAAACCCTTATAATACAAATAAAAATGGAAGGGCTTAAAAAAAAAAAGTGAAGGGCTGCCAAACACATTAGCAATAGAACCCAGATGAGGGAGAACATTAAGAATGGATTCCAAGATTTCTTGGTGTAAACATAAGTGGACCAGCAAAGCACATGTTTTCCAAAGTAGTTGGTGTAATCTGAAAGACAAAACCAGGGACGCTTTTGGAATAATGTAAGAGTTGGGTATTAAGTTGGCTGTGGGTACCTGTCTGATTAATATCCTGGGGATACAAAGGAAGTAGGGCCATGCAAATGCACTGAAGATGTTATTCCTGCAAGATGAAGAGGATGCTAATTAGCAAGCTAACAACTGGTAATTTTTGTTCAATAAAGGAGATAGATAATTTCCTTTGCATGCTTACATAGGCACATCATATGGGGCTTAACTGCAGGTCAGTGAGGCTTCCTGTTAGTCTAGAGTACTATTCTTAACATCTCAGCCAAATAATTGCCTCAAGAAGCATTCATTCAGTGATGTGATATTAAAAAAGCAATTGCATGATATTTATACACAAATATTCCAGAAATTTAATGAACAAAGAAACACAAAAGGCAGATGAAAAACACAGACCAGAGACATTTTTCTGTACAACTTCAAAGAGTTTATTAAAAAATTAACTATAGGGGCGCCTGGGTGGCTCAGTCGGTTGGGCGTCCGACTTCAGCCAGGTCACGATCTCGCACTCCGTGAGTTCGAGCCCCGCGTCAGGCTCTGGGCTGATGGCTCAGAGCCTGGAGCCTGTTTCCGATTCTGTGTCTCCCTCTCTCTCTGCCCCTCCCCCGTTCATGCTCTGTCTCTCTCTGTCCCAAAAATAAATAAATGTTGAAAAAAAAAAATTAAAAAAAAAAAAAATTAACTATAAAACAAGACTGCAAAGCAGGAATACTAGAAATAAAGTAAAAAATAATAACATAGTACAAGTGAGCAGGCAGAGTCCAGCTAAGAAGGAGAAAAGTCCTGAAAGTGAAAACAGTAAAAATTGGACTGCCTGGGTGGCTCAGTCAGTTAAGTGTCCAACTCTGGATTTCAGCTCAGGTCATGATCTCCTGGTTCATGAGGTCAAGCCTTACATCAGGCTCTGCAGTAAGGGCACAGAACCTGCTTGGGATTCTGTCTCTCTCCCTGTCTGTCTCTGTGCCCCTCCCCTGCTGGTTCATGCTGTCTCTTTCAAATAAATAAACTTTAAAAAAAAAAAAATAGTAAAAAGTATGCTACCCATTGCTGAAAAGCTGCAAAGGACATGGAGATCAGGACTGAGGAAATAACTAAGCAAAAGGAAAGTGAAT